>NW_019154289.1:50333-75325 GCF_002288905.1 Enhydra lutris kenyoni
TTGTTGAAACCTGGACACAATGTTCTCAGTAAAAGGATCTATGTAAACAGGTCATGAGCAGAAGGTTTTATGTTTACCTGGCTAGGAGTTGAGCTGTGTTTGCTATTTGCTGTAGCTGTAAGTGTTAAAGGCCAAAATTTCATCGGTGTCACTTTTTTTTTTTTTAATATCCCTCACAGTCTTTGTGTTTTCCTTGAAACTTCTTAAAATAGGACTAAGGCTTATAGTCTTCCCTTTGTAATCTTTTGTGCAGGAGCATTTTGAGGTGGTGGTAAGGAGTGGGGTGAGGAGAAGTGTTTTGTAGTCTCATGATTAGGTCTCAATCTTTTAGTGATCCTACGCCACTGGGCTTTGACCTTCACAAGTGCTTCTCAGCCACTTCCCGTCTCTGCTTGAGTTAGACAGGAGGACTAGAGGAAACTAGAGTTCAATAATTCTCTTCCCCCAGTACTGTCAAGTCTCTGGTAAAACCCAAAGTGGTTAGGTCCAGTGAAATAGTTTCCTTTGAGGGTAGGCTTGTGTTAAGAAGTACAAAATGCTCTCGACATATTTCAGAATGGTTAATTCTCCTTTCCCCAAAGGAAGCTCCCTGATCTTCAATCAGAGCTCCTGATGGGATTCATAGAGGTAACTCATGGAAGGGTGGGGCCGCTAAGACTCCCAGTCCTAATTTTTAACTCTCCATCATTGTGCATATTGATCTTCCAGGAATTTGTTGATTATAATTTAATTTTTCCTACCTTGGTTGACTCCAGCAGCCAGATTCTCCAGGGCTTTTGTTCCCAGTAAGCTGTGATTCTCTATATTCACCTGTCACCAATTTGGGAGGCATTGGTCAACCTGTGACACAACTCTTGGATGAATCTAAGAAAAAGTCACTGGTGTTCTATTTATTCAGCTTTATTCTTCTTGGAAGTGATGACTTCCAAGTTGGAAAACAGAAGCCTCATTCAGTTTTCAAGGTATATTTTTCTCTAAGACAAATAAGGACACACACATTCTTGTACATGTGTACTTTTAAGGTACCTGTGCCTGGTTTTCCATTACCAACAGAGTAAAATAACTGAATACTAAGATATAATAATTTTCTCTAAGTTTTAATTCCAGTGCAGTTAATACACAGTGTTATATTCATTTTAGGTGTATAATTAGTGATTTGACAATTCCATATATTACTCAGTGCTCATCAAAATAGGTGTACTTTTCATCCCCATCACTTATTTCACCCATCCCAACAACCAACTACCCTATGGTAACCATCTATTTATTATCTATAGTTGAGTCTGTTTTTTTGTTTGTTTGTTTGTTCTTAAAGATTTTGTTTACTTGACAGAGAGCACAAGATGGGGGAGCAGCAGGCAGAGGCAGAAGGGAGAGGGAGAAGCAGGCTCCCTGCCAAGCAAGGAGCACAATGTGGGGATCATGACCTGAGTCAAAGGCAGACATTTAACCAACTGAGCCACCCAGGTGTCCAAGAGTATTTTTTTGTCTCTTTTTTCCCCCTTTGTTCATTTATATTGTTTCTTAAATTACCATGTAATAGTGAAATCATATGGTATTTATCTTTTTCTGGCTGACTTATTTTACTTAGCATTATATACTCTAGATCCATCTATGCTGTTACAAATGGCAATATTTCATTCTTTTTTATCCCTGAATAATGTCCAATTGTATGTATATACACGCCTTCTTTATTCATTCATCTACCAAGGCACACTTCCATAATTTTGCTATTGTAAATAATGCTCCAATAAACATAGGGGTGCATAGATCCTTTCAAGTTAGGGTTTTCATATTCTTTGAATAAATACCAGAATTGGAATTATGGATCAAAGGTAGTTCTATTTTTAATTTTTTAAGGAACCTTCATGTTGTCTTCCACAGTAGCTATACTGGTTTACATTCCTCCTAACTGTAGATGAGAGTACTTTTCTCTCCATATCCTTGCCAACACTGTTTCTTATTTTTTGATGTTAGCCATTCTGACAGGTGTGAGGTGTAATTGTGATTTTGATTTGCATTTCCCTGATGATGAGTGATGTTGAGCATCTTGTCATGTATCTGTTAGCCCTTTAGATGTCATCTTTGAAGAAATGGCTGTTCCTGTCTTCTGCCCACTTTAAGTTGGATTATTTGGTGTTGAGTTGTATATTTCTTTGTATATTCTGGATACTTATCAGATATGTTATTTGAAAGTATCTTTACCTATTCAGTAGGTTATCTTTTAGTTGTATTGTTTCCTTTGCTGTGTAGCAGTTTTTCTTTTTTTAATGTAGTAGCAATATCTAGAAAAAAAATTGCAATGGCCAATATCAGAGAAATTATTGCCTGTGTTCTCTTCTAGGGTTTTTATGGTTTCAGAGCTCACAAATAGGTCTTTACTCCATTTTGAGTTTATTTTTGTGTGTGGTGTAAGAAAGGGGTCCAGTTTCATTCTTTTGCATGTAGCTGTCCAGTTTTCCAAAAACCATTTGTTGAAGAGGCTATCTTTTTCCATTGCATATGTTGCCTCTTTTGTCATAAATTAATTTACAATATAATTATAGATTTATTTCTAGGTTTTCCATTCTGTTCTATTGACCCTCTCTGTTTTTGTGCCAGTACCATACTATTTTGATGACTACAGCTTTGTAATATAACTTGAAACTGGAATTGTGTTACCTCCAGCTTTGTTTTATTTATTTTTTTCATGATTGCTTTGATTATTTGGGGTCTGTAGGAATTCCAAACAAATTGTAGGTTTGTTTGTTCTAGTTCTGTGAAAAATGCTGTTGGCATTGTGATAGGAATTGCATTAAATCTGTAGATTGCTTTGGGTGGTATGGACATTTTAACAATATTTATTCTTCCAATCCATAAGCATGGAATAACTTCCATTTGTTTCTGTTTTCTTTAATTTCTTTCATCAGTCTTTTATAGTTCTCAGTACAGGTCTTTGAACTCTTGGTTAAGTTTATTCCTAGGTATTTTATTAATTTGGAGCAATTGTAAATAGGACCTTTTTCTTAATTTCTCTTCCGATTCATCACCAGTGTATAGAAATGCAGTGGATATCTATATATTGATTTTTTTATCCTGCAACTTTACTGAGTTCATTTATCTGTTCCAATAGTTTTTTTGTGACATCTTTAGGGTTTTCTATATATAGTATAATGTCCTCTGTTAAATGGTGGAAGTTCTATTTCTTCCTCAACAATTATACACCTCTTATTTCTTTTTGTTGTATGATTGCTTGGGTATAACTTCTAGTACTACGTTGAATGAGTGGTGAGAATGCACCTACTTCTGTTGTTCCTGACCTTAGAGGAAAATCTTTCTGTTTTTCACCATTGAGTATGAGGTAAGCAATGTGTTTTTCATTTATAGACTTTTTTGAGATATGTTTCCTCTAAACCTACAAGCTTTCTATCATGATTGGATGTATTTTTTCAAATGTTTTTTTTTCTGCATCTATTAAATTGATCATATGATTTGTGTTCTTTCTCTTATTGATGTGATGTATCATGTTGTTTGATTTGCAAGTATTGAAATATTTGGTAGAATTCACTTATGAATCCCTCTGGTTCTGAACTTTTGTTTGTTGGGATTTTTTAAATTATTTATTCTTTCATTGCTGGAAATTGATCTATTCCAATTTTCTATCTCTTCCTGATTCTGTTTAAGGAGGTTGTATGTTTCTAGAAATTTACCCACTTCTTCTAGGTTGTCCAATGTCTAAGCATGTAATTTTTCAGAATATTCTCTTATAATTCTTTGTATTTCTGTAGTATTGGTTGTTATTTCTTCTCTTTCATTCTGATTTTCTCTCTCTTTCTAATCTCTCTGTATCTCTGTCTCTCCCTCTTTCTTTCTTTCTTTCTTTTTTTTGGGGGGGGATGAATCTGGCTAAAGTTTTATCAATTTTGTTGAACTTTTCAAAGAACCAACTCCTGGTTTCATTGATCTGTGCTACTGTTTTGTTTGTTTGTTTGTTTTCAGTTTCTATTTTGTTTATTTCTGGTCTAATCTTGACAGTTTCTTTCTTCTAGTTGTTTTCAATTTTGTTCTCCTTTTTCTAGATTGTAAGATTAGGTTGTTTATTTGAGATTTTTCTTGATTCTTGAGGTATGCTTGTATTGCTATAAGCTTCCCTCTCAGAACATCTTTTGCTGCATCCTAAAGATTATGAACCACTGTGTTTTAATTTTCTTTGTCTCCATGTAATTTTTTATTTCCTCTTTGATTTCTTGGTTGATTTATTCATTGTTTCATAGCATGTTGTTTAACCTTGATATGTCTGTGCTCCTTCTAGATTTTTTTCTTCTGGTTGATTTCTAGTTTCATAACATTATGGTCAGAAAATACGCATGGGGGGCGCTTGGGTGCCTCAGTGGGTTGGGCCTCTGCCTTCGGCTCAGGTCATGGTCTCAGGGTCCTGGGATCGGGCCCCGCATCAGGCTCTCTGCTTAGCGGGGAGCCTGCTTCCTCCTCTCTCTCTCTGCCTGCCTCTCTGCCTACTTGTGATCTCTGTCAAATAAATAAATAAAATCTTTAAAAAAAAAGAATCTGTTTAGAAAATATGCATGGTATGACTGATATTTTTGAATTTGTTGAGACTTATTTTTTGGGCTAATATGTCATATATTCTGAAGAATATTCTATGTGCACTTGAAAAGAATGTTTTAGCATGAAATGTTCTGAGTGTATCTGTTAAATCCACTGGTCCAATGTGTGATTCAGTTCCCTGTTTCCATATTGAATTTCTGTTTGGATTACCTCTCCAGTGATGTAACTGGGGTGTTAAATCCCTCTAAGATAATCGTTTTATTATCGATTACTAACTTTATGTTTGTTATTAACCATATTATGCATTTGTTTATTCTTGTGTTGAGTGCATAAATATTTACATTTGCTATACTTTCTTGTTGGGTTTTCCTCTATATTATCAAGTAGTGCCCTATTTTGTCTCTTATTACCAACTTTGTTTTAAAGTCTGTTTCATTCAGTATAAGATTCTCTACTGTGGCTTTCTTTTCACACTTATTTGCATGATGAATATTTGTCCATCTTTACTTTCAATTTGTGTGTATCTTTAGGTCTATGAAATGAGTCTCTTGTAGGCAGCATGTAGGTGTTTTTTTCTTTGTTATCCATTCCATCACCCTATGTCTTTTGATTGATGCATTTAGTTTATTTACATTTAAAATAATTATTCGCAGGTATGTATTTACAGCCATTTTGTTGCTTGTTTTATGGTTGTTTTTATAGATCTTTTTGTTCCTTTCTTCCTTGTTCTCTTCTCTCACAATAATTTGCCTCTCTTTAGTGATTTACTTGGATTATTCTCTCCTTACTTTTTGTATATCTATTACTGTTCTTTGATTTTGTGTTACCAAGAGGTTTGTATATAACATCTGCATATAGCAGTCTATATTAAGTTGATGTTTGCTTAAGTTTGAACCCATTTTTGCCTCATCTCCCTGTCATGTTTTAGGTATTTAATGCCATACTTTACATCCTTTTCTTTTGTGAGTCCTTTGATTAATTTTTACAAATATGCTTACTTTTTTTTTAAAGATTTTATTTATTTATTTGAAAGAGAAAGAGATCACAAGTAGGCAGAGAGGCAGGCAGAGAGAGAGGGGAAAGCAGGCTCCCTGCCGAGCAGAGATCCCGATGTGGGGCTCGATCCCAGGACTCCGGGATCATGACCTGAGCTGAAGGCAGAGGCTCAACCCACTGAGCCACCCAGTCACCCCCAAATATGCTTACTTTTACTGCTTTTGTGCTTCCTGCTTTTCTTAACTTATGACCTTTCCTTCCCACTAGAAGAGTCACCTTCAACATTTCTTGTCTGATTGTTTTAGTGTCATGAACTCATTCAATTTTTTTTTTAAAGATTTCATTTATTCATTTGACAGACAGAGATCACAAGTAGGCAGAGAGGCAGGCAGAGAGAGAGAGGAGGAAGCAGGCTCCCTGCCGAGCAGAGAGCCCGATGCGGGGCTCGATCCCAGGACCCTGAGATCATGACCTGAGCCGAAGGCAGAGGCTTTAACCTACTGAGCCACCCAGGCGCCCCAACTCATTCAATTTTTATCTGGGAAGTTCTTTATTTCTCCTTCTATTCTGAATGATAGCTTTGCTGGATACACTATTTTAAGTTGCAAGGTGGGTTTTTTTTTTTCCCCCTCCCAGTATTTTGAATATATCATGCCACTCATTTCTGGCTTGCAAATTTTCTGCTGAAAAATCAGGCTTACAGGGGCACCTGGGTGGCTCAGTCATTAAGCATCTGCCTTCAGCTAAGGTCATGACCCGAGGGTCCTGGGATGGAACGCTGCATCAGGTTCCCTGCTCAGCAGAGAGCCCAATTCTCTCTCTCCTCCCCACTCCTACTCCCTCTCACTATCTGTATCTCTCTCAAATAAATAAATAAACTCTTTACAAAAAATCAGGCTGACAACCTAACAGGGTTTCCATTGTATGGGACTGTTTTCTCTTGCTTCTTTTAAAAAATTCTCTCTTTACTATTACCTTTTAGCAGTTTTAATTACTGTGTCTTGGTATGGACCCCTTTTGGCTGATTTTATTGAGCCATCTCTGTGCCTTCTCAGTCTGGATTTCTATTTCCTTCCCCATATTCAGGAAGTTTTTAGCTATTATTTCCTCAAATAAATTTCCGCCCCCTTTTCTCACTCTTCTTCTTCTGGGATCTCTATAATGTCAATGTCATTATGCTTCATGGTGTCACTGGATTCCCTAAGTCTATTCTCACTTTGCCTAATTTCTTTTTTTTTTTTCTTCACCTGCTCAGTTTGCTTATTTTCCATCACTCTGTCCTGAGTCCATTAATTCATTCTTCTGCTTCCTCTAGTCTGGTATTTATCCTATCTAGTGTACTTTGAACTCCATTTATTGTGCTCTTCATCTCTGATTGGTTCTTCTTTATCTGTTTGGTGAGGGTGTTGCTGATGTCCTCCACTCTTTTCTCAAACCCAGTATCTTCATGATCATTACTTTAAATTCTCTATCAGGCATATTACTCATCCCTATTTCATTTAGCTCTCTTGCTGTGATTTTGTCCTCTTTGATATTTTTTCTGTCTCCTCATTTTGTCTAACTATCTATGTATGTTTCTAGGAATTAAGAAAGTTAGCTATGTCTCCTCTTCTTGAAAATAGTGTCCTTATGAAGAAGAGGTCCTGTCATATCCTGTAGTACCCCATCCCTTGTTCACTAAAAATTGGCACTTTAGGGTTTTCTCCTATGTGTGTTGTATGTACCCTTTTGATGTGGCTGAGCCATGTTTGCCTTCAGTCCAGTCATCTGTAATGGTTCTCTTTGCCTGTTGTATGCAGGGTTTGGTCCCTGTGTTGTTAGTGCGTTAGTGTAGAACCACCTTAAAATCATGTTGTCAGACCAGGCATTTGCTAAATATGCAGTAACACCAAACTTTGGTTTGCCTGTGTTTTGCAGGGTACTTTGCCTGTGTTTTCCCTTGAGAAGTTTTCATTGGTGGATGGGGTCTGCAGTCATACCAGATGTCTGCTCCTAGCTCATTGCTGGGTCCACAGTGGAACTGGTGTGTATGGTTATCTTCTCCTCTTCCCAGAAAGGAATCACTTTGGAGTGGTGTTGGCTGCTGTTGGACTGCTTGCACAGTGCTAGGCTTGAAACACTGCTTTTTTTTTTTTTTAATTTATTTTCAGCATAACAGTATACATTGTTTTTGCACCACACCCAGTGCTCCATGCAATCCGTGCCCTCTCCAATACCCACCACCTGGTTCCCCCAACCTCCCACCCCCCACCCCTTCAAACCCCTCAGATTGTTTTTCAGAGTCCATAGTCTCTCATGGTTCACCTCCCCTTCCAATTTCCCTAAACTCCCTTCTCCTCTCCATCTCCCTTTGTCCTCCATGCTATTCATTATGCTACACAAATAAGTGAAACCATATGATAATTGACTCTCTCTGCTTGACTTCTTTCACTCAGCATAATCTCTTCCAGTCCCATCCTGTTGCTACAAAAGTTGAGTATTCATCCTTTCTGATGGAGGCATAATACTCCATAGTGTACATGGACCACATCTTCCTTATCCATTCATCTGTTGAAGGTCATCTTGGTTCTTTCCACAGTTTGGTGACCGTGGCCATTGCTGCCATAAACATTGGGGTACAGATGGCCCTTCTTTCCACTACATCTGTATCTTTGGGGTAAATACCCAGTAGTGCAATGGCAGGGTCATAGGGAAGCTCTATTTTTAATTTCTTGAGGAATCTCCACACTGTTCTCCAAAGTGGCTGCACCAACTTGCATTCCCACCAACAGTGTAAGAGGGTTCCCCTTTCTCCACATCCCCTCCAACAAATGTTGTTTCCTGTCTTAGTAATTTTGGCCATTCTAAGTGGTGTAAGGTGGTATCTCAATGTGGTTTTAATTTGAAACTCCTTGATGGCTAGTGATGAACATTTTTTCATGTGTCTGATAGCCATTTGTATGTCTTCATTGGAGAAGTGTCTGTTCATATCTTCTGCCCATATTTTTATATGATTGTCTGTTTTGTGTGTGTTGAGTTTGAGGAGTTCTTTATAGATCCTGGATATCAACATTTTGTCTGTACTGAAACACTGCTTTTGATGGGCTCCGCCCCAAGGGTGTATTGGTGGGAGCAGGTCTGCAGAATGTGGGGGCAGGACACATGGTGCCAGCAAGATTAGAGCTGGCCTGGTGCTGGACAGGAACTGCAGCTGCCTGGGAAAACTCCTGGGGAGTCAGGTTGGGATGGAACGTAGGGTTTCACAGAACTGTGTGGGGACAAGGCATACTGTTTGCAAGCTAGTTCTAGAGTATTGATGCTGTGCTAGTTCCCTCAGGTGTCCCTGTATTTAGGCTGGGGTGGAGGGGAGCAAAATGGTACCTACCAGCTGTTTTGTTCTTGGTGAAGTCTCCCAAAAATCCTTGCCCTCCAGCACATACTCTGAGATTAAGAAATCAATCAATCAATCAATCAATCAATCTTCCTATGTACTCTAGGCATTTTTCAAACTGCTACTGCTGTGCTGTATTTCAGGAGGGGTGTTTGTTGTGCTATCTCCGGCTCTCCTAGAACCAAGATCCTGATTTTTAAAGTTCCAGGTGGAACTGATTGTTTGCCCACTCTGGTTTTCAAAGCCAAATATTATGCTGATTTGTTTTCCCAGTCTGGATCTCCCATGCCTGGGATGCCTGGTGTGGGGTCTGTTCCTCTCCCCTCCCTGAGCCCACAGCATCCCTCCCTCCTGCAGATAGTCTCACAGGTCCATTTGACTCCCGACTATGTCTCTGTCCTTCCTATTGCCTTGAATGTGGGCTCGTCTCTATATTTAGCTGTGGGAAGTCCCTTGTGCTAGTCTTCAGGTCATTTTCTGGATTATTTACACTGATGTTGGTGTTTTCTAGTTGTATCCAGGGGATGAAGAGTGAGGTTAGGAACTTCCTACTCTTCTGTCTTCTCCTGATGTCAAATCTTCATTGTTTTAAATTCCCTGTCTGAAAATTCCAACATCCCTGTCATGCCAGTTCTGGTGCTTGCTCTTTCTCTTCAAACTGTGTTTCCTTTTAATATGCTTTGTAATTTTCTCTTGATTACTGGATATGATGTTCTAGTTACTTACTACTTCTACTTACTGTTCTGAACAACAGTAAGTAGGCCTTTGATAATGTAGTCATAGTTCTAGTGAGAGGGAAGCATTCTATAGTGCTATGGTTAGGTCTCAGTCTTTTAGTGTGCCTATGCCTCTGGACTGTGAACTTCACAACTATTCCTGGTTTTTGTTTTGTTGGTTTTTTTTTTTAACTCCACAAAGGCTGAAGTTGGGTATTTTTCTCCTTAGGTCAAATAGGCTCAGAGAAAATCCCAGCAGGTTTTCTAGCAGGTTAACTAGTTTTTCCCAAAGATAGACCATGTTAAGAAGAGTAGCATGCTCTGGCATATTTCCAAATGACTCCTTTTCCCTCTCCCTGCCAGAAACATGAAGGGAATTTACTGTGATATTTCCTGTGAGCACCAGTCAAGCTCCTGATGGTAGGGTCACAAAAGTGTGGCAGTCCCCTGTGACTGGTTTCCCCTAAAGCCTTTAATTCTCAGATTTGTACAGGACTAGCCTCCAGCAATTTATCAATACAGCTCAGATTTTCTGACCCTATTACTTATTCCTGGGGAGGTTTCTACTCCAGTATATTGTAATCCCCTATCTGTCCAATTTTGTTGGAAACAGTTTGCCCCATGACCTTAATCCTCTTAAAGATCAAAAAAAAAAAAAAAAAGTGTTGATTTTTCAGTTTGTTCAGCTTTGTATCTGTTGTTAAGATAAAGCGGTGACCCTCTAATGTCCTTATATACCAATCCAGAAACCATAACCACCCTTAATTTTTAAGCCTAAATAATTCTAATAAAACATACGTTGGCAATATCT
Source organism: Enhydra lutris kenyoni (assembly GCF_002288905.1). Taxonomy (NCBI): domain Eukaryota; kingdom Metazoa; phylum Chordata; class Mammalia; order Carnivora; family Mustelidae; genus Enhydra; species Enhydra lutris. The sequence continues at coordinate 60,772 of NW_019154289.1, forward strand.
TTACACATTCCATAAACCTGATGTGTCTGTTAATTCAGCCCTTGCGGGCTTAACTGAAACATTTGGAATAGGTCACAAGTACTGAGACAAAGAGACAGTTTCATATTATGAGGAGACAGTGTGCTTCAGGGTAGGCTTTGAATGGAAGTCTTCTTGCAGTGATCATCTAACTTTTTAGGTTTCACTTTCTGCCTCTGTTCAATGAAGGAGGAGCTCCCAGTGGTGTAACTTGAGTGCATTCCACACTCTTAGGACCTCTATGAAGCTGGAGCATACCTTCTCACCATTATAACTCATAAAGGAAGTGCTTGTCCAAAAGGCAACTAATTTACAGGGTGACCAGCATCTTAGTAGGTGGTCATGCACAAGATCTCCATGAAGCAGGAAGGAGAGTAGCTATCTGAAGAAGCCTGATCCTGTGAATTTTGGTTTGGTTTGAGTTTTAGGCTTGTAGAGAACATCAGCACTTGCACTTCTAGGCAGGAGCATAAAGTAGGCAGAGAGAGTAGTGATAGAAATAGTGGCTCACGACAAGCTGGGAATAAGTAGCCACTAGAGCAGTGGCTCTATAACAGTAGTTCCAGCTCTGGCAGCAATGTATGCCTGTTCATGAGAAGACAGCTAGGAGTTGTTTAATCACAGAGCCGCTGTCAGAGGCTGGCACTCTTCTCACATGACCTTCCTTTCTGGCCCCAGATAGCTGTTTCAGATCTTTATCCTCCTATCTTCTTAGCTAACCTGGAAGAGCCTAATTAGCATGTGTGTAAATAACTTAGGATTTCTTCTGGCTCTAATATTCTAAAATTATTCTGAGCACTGTAGAAACACATTAATTCAGATAGCTTGTTCCAAATTTCTAATTATTATTCCATTTGGACTAAGCTGCAGGTTGGGGGTCCAGAGAGAGAGAGACCCCCTGGCAATTACAGAGTGTGGAGGATAAAACAACATTCCTTCTGTGTGCTGCTTCTCTCTTATTACTCTACTACCATACTGACAGCACTTCTGATACCAGATGTGTGTGTGTGTTTGTGTGTGTGTGTGTATGTGTTTCCCAAACCAAGCAATTCTCTGCAATGCCTGTTGGGTATCCTAAAGTTTAATTCAATTTTAATACTAGTTGGAATTAATGCAGACTCCACAAGATAAGGGCTCAGTTCCACAAGACTGCACCCAACTTTAACTTGTCAATTGCAAGAAAAAGGTCCCCAGGTTACCCATAACTTAGCTACAAATCATAGGTTCCCATGATTTCCCCTCCCTCCTTGAATTCAATTATTTCCTAGAAAAACTCACTAAACTCAAGAAAACTCTTACTTGCATTTATTGTGTTTATTATAAATACAGTATATAATTAAGGATATAGATGAGCAGCCAGATGAAGAGCTCCATAAGACAAGGTCTGGAAGGGTCCTAAGCACAGGAGCTTCTATCCCTGTGGAGTTGAGTACTTTTCCAACATGTGGTTGTGTACACCAACCTGGAAGCTCCCTGAATCCCATACCTTTGGGATCTTTATGGAGACTTCATCACATAGGTATGATTAATTGTTAACTTCTAGCCCCTCTTCTGTTCCTTGGGGTTGGGGCTTGGGCTAAAACTTCCAAGCATCTTCCTGGCAACCAGTCCTCATCCAGGAGCCAGAAAATTCCAAAGGATTTAGGAGCTCTGTGTAAGGAACCAGTGTCAAAGACCAAATATTAGAACAAATGCTCCTAGTGCTCTTATCACTTGGGAAATTACAACGGTTTCAGGAACTCTCTGCCAGAAACCAGGGCCAGAGTCCAATATATATATTTTCTATTATTTCACATGTTGGCCGAGGTTTAATGGTTGAATCTAGGTGTCTAGATGAAGAGGAGAGGGCAAGAACACCAGGAAAAGTGTTTACAGGCAACCACAAATAGTGCAGTGGAAATGGAGACCCTATGGCAATAATATTAGAGAGCATAATCAATTCTCACTATTCATGGTAGTTATATACTTTAAACTTGTGAGCACTGAATTAGGGAACACTGAACTATTACTTTGTGGTGTGGGTCACAGAATATAGGGTTAAGTTTCTGTGAGTCTCTGGTCAAAACATTTTCATCAACTGAGACACAATATGTGTTACATAGGTTTGTTTGCCAGGATCCTTGTGAAACAAGCTGGTCTCATCAGTGTTGAAAGCCTGTCCTTACACATAACACTTTTCTTGTATAACACTTGTCAGATACTTTTAAAATTCTTCTGTAGCCTCCAGATTCCTTTGGCCACACTGACTCAGGCCTTTATAAAAAAAGAAAAAAAAAAGAAATGGTATTCTCTTCAACATAGGTGCTTGAAGACCTAGCCAGAGCAACTAAATAAGAAAATAATAATAATAATAAGGCATCAAAATTGTAAAGGAAGAAGTAAATGTTTTTCTGTCTGCAGATGAAATGACCTTATACACATAGAAAACCTTGGAAATTCCACAAAGAAACTGTTAGAATAAGTGAATTCAACAAAGTTGTAAGATACAAAGTCAGCACACAAATATCAATAGAGTTTCTATATATTAACAATGAACAATCAAAAAAAGATGTTAAGAAAACTCATTTAGGAAGGGTACCTGGGTGGCTCCATCAGTTGAGCATCTCACTCTTGTTTTTGGCTCAAGTCATGCTCTCAGGGTCCTGAGATTGAGCCCCATGTTCAGCTCCACACTCAATGGGGAGTCTGCTTGAAAGATTCTCTCCCTCTGTCCTTTCTCCCACTCTCTCAAATAAATAAGTAGATCTTAAAAAGAAAGAAGTCTCATTTACAATAGCATCATAAAGAATAAAATACTCAGAATATAAATATAACCAAGAAGCTGAAAAGCTTATATTTTGAAGTCTATAAAATGTTGCTGAAAGAAGTCAAAGACATAAACAACCGGAAAGACACACCTTGTTCATGGATTGGAAGGCTTAACATTTTTAAGACGTCAATACCACCCAAAATGATCCACAGGTTTAATGTAATCCCTATTAAAATCTCCCCCCAAATTAGAAAAATCCATCCTAAATTCATATACAATTTCAAACGATTCTATATCACCACCTGAAACAATCTTAAAAAATGAACAAAGTTGGAAGTCTCATCTTCATGATTTCAAACTTATTACAAATCTGCAGTGATCAAATGAGCATCATAATGACCTAAAAACAAATGGTAGTTCAATGGAATAGAAATCCCAGAGAGAAACCCATGCATATATGGTCAAATGATCTTCAGTCAGGATACCAAATCCATTCAATGGGGAAACATGCTACAATGTGGATAAACCTTGAGGCCATTATGCTATGTAAAATAAACCAGACACAAAAGGACAAATATTATATGATCCTACTTATGTGCAATACCTAGAATAGTCAAATTCTTAGAGACAGAAAGTAGAATAGTGGTTACCAGGGCTGGGGATGAATGAGGAGTTACTGCTAATGGTTAGAGAGTTTCACTTTGAGAAGATGGAAAAGTTCTTGGGATAATGGTGGTGATGGTTGCACTATATATATATATGGGTGTGTGTGTGTGTGTGTGTGTGTGTGTGTGTGTGTGTGTATTTTGTGTGTATTTTTTATTTTGTATATATATGTGTGTGTGTGTATATTTGTATTTGTGTATTTTTTATTTTGTATACACACACACACATATATATATACAAAATAAAAAATACACACACAATTGTCCATATACACTGAGAATATTGTTGATGAGAATTTATATGCACACATGGTCTATTGTTAATACTATGTAATGCTGTCTGCTACATGAAGAAAGAAAAGTAAAGTTATGAATCCCCAAATTATATTTTAGAATGTTCTGTTACCTTGTTTAAAAAAAATAAACATCTCATATTTTGGCTTTCTTTTTCAAAAATTCCAAATTTTAAAAATAGTAAACATTTACACAGTATTAAATTTCCCATAAATTATAATCTATTTATTCCACATATTACATGAGATAGGCTAACAAATTATGATATGTAAAAAGATATTTACTTCCCTTCCCATCATCAGCTGCAAAATATTTGAAGAGCACATATCTAAATACCTTTGCAACTCTGTAAAGTCTTTATTTGCCCTATTTGCTGATGTTCAGCTTCACAAATACAATGAAAAAGGAAAAGTCAATCCCAACTTGCTTCTTCCTGCTAGATTCAGAATTGAATTTTTTTCTTTCTAATGTAGTAGAAAACTCTCATTAGCACACAAAACTATTATTGAAATATTGAATGATAATCCCCTCTTGAGACATCAGAAAAGGAAGCCAATTCAAAGTGAATTCAGTATCAAAATATCCTGAAATTGAACCAAAATCTCATTCTAAACCCAGACTATATAACTAATGATGTTGAAAACCTGATGATGGTCTGTGGTTTGATTTTTTTGTTCCTTCACCATTGCTATTTTTATTTTGTGATAGATTTTTCTATACTCCCACACAGACCAATTTCCAGTGTCATTTCTAATCAACCAAACTCAAGTTAGGAAACCTTATAATAAGGTTTTTATTCTTGGGATTTCACAATATGACCTAAGACAGAAAACTGAGTAACAGAAAGTTAACTCTTACTCATGCAACCTGACTTAGCATTGAAACATTTAGACTTCCTTGAATATTTGCATTGAACCTGAGTTAGATATAGAAATAATTAATTAGTAAAAAAAAAAAAAGTCAGCAATACAGAGTTAATTATGCTACTTTATATAGACAAATTAGAGCCAGAGGAGGTGTCAACCAACTTTCTCAACATCTCAATAACACAATAATAGATGCAATCACTTACATACAATGTTATTCTTAGCTCATAAAAATAAGTTACTCTCAGCCATTTTTTCCCTCCATCCTTTCTGGAGATGGTTGAATGTACAAAAGATTAAGAATATAATCAATAATTATTCATTTAAGACAATTTAGGAAAAAGTGTACATCCTTCCTCATACCATACAAAATTGATTGTCAATAACTGAAAGTCTTAATAACAAAATGAAATTATAAAGACATTGTAAGAAAATAAATATTATTGCATTGAGAAATTTCTAAGTAGAAAGTAGAAATTATGAAAAATAAAACATGGGGTCAAGAAAAAAAAGTAAAAACAAAAGAAATGGAAAGCCTGTAAAAAATCTGAATGAGGCAGGGCTGGCTGGAATATAAAAGTTGTGAAGCAAAAATCTTAATCCAGTAGTTTATAATTTGTCCAATTCACATAGTGAAGGGATGGAATAGCCAAAGGACTAGAAGTCAAGCCAGTGGTTGACTGGGTCCACCAGCCCATAGACCTAATTTTTCTCTCTCCTGTGGCAAGTATGTCACTCTGAAAATTACTAGATTTGGCTGTTGTACCCTAGGGATATTAACACCAATAACAGCCTTTTCCTGTCATAATTATGTGCTCCCCATCCAAGATTCTAGTTAGAATATGACTTGCCTATAAATATCTACTTATAGGGAAAGACTGTGTTGTTATGGTGACCCAAGTTTTCTGGTATATTCAGTAACCAAATATTATTCATTTCTTTATTCATTCATTTAGTAAGCCCAGAACATATCATATGCCCTGGGCACAGCCCTAAGATTATTAATTTAAATAAACATAAAAGAATTCCTATATGACACCAAAGGAATAGGGGTCTTGCTTTTTGCTTAGTTTTTTTTTTTTTAAGATTTATTTATTTTAGAAAGAGAGAGTGTGCTCTAGTGAGGTGGAGGGAAAGAGCAGAAAAAGGCACTTGCTGAGTATGGAGGCTGATGTGGGGATGGATCCCAGGACCATGACATCATGACCTGAGCCAAAATCAAGAGTCAGCCATTAAACTGACTGAGCCAACCAGGTGCCCCATGCCTTGCTTTTTAAATAATTCACTCCATCCTTCAAATTGTTTCAACATGCATAACCATATATAAATTACATATTTATGACTTTCTATGTGAATAATATACTGTACATGTTGTAAAAATATTTTTAAGAAAATCAAATTCCAGGATGACCTGATGTGCCTTCCATCTTCTTCCTATGAGTAATCCATCTGTATTTCTTTGGAGAAATGTCTGCTCATGGCTTCTGCCCATTTTTAATCCATTTAATTCGATTATTAGGGTTTTTGTTTTGTTTTGTTTTGGGGGGTGGCATTGAGTTATATAAGTTTTTTATGTATTTTGGATACTATTCCTTTATTGGATATATCATTTGTGAATATCTTTTCCCATTCAGTAGATTGTCTCTGTTTTGTTGATTCTTTCTTTTGCTATGCAGAAACTTTTTATTTTGATGTAGTGCCAATAGTTTATTTTTGCTTTTGTTTCTCTTGCCTAAGGAGACTTACCTAGGAAAATGTTGCTATGGACAATGTCAGGGAAATTACTGACTGTGCTCTCTTCAAGGATTTTTACGGTTTCAGGTCTCAGATTTAGGTCTTTACTCCATTTTGAGATTATTTATTTATTTATTTATTTTTAGTTTTTTTTGGTTTTTTTAATGATGTGAGAGAATAATCCAGTTCCATTCTTTTGCAACTAGCTGTTCCGTTTTTTTAACACCATTTATAGAAGAGGCTATCTTTTTTCCATTGTGTATTCTTGTCTCCTTTATCAAAGTTTAATTGACCACATAATCATGGGTTTATTTCTGGGGTATCTGTTCTGTTCTATAAATCTGTGTGTCTATTTTTGTGCCAGTACTATATTGTTTTGATAACTGCATCTTTTTACTGTATCTTGATATCTGGAATTATGATACCTTCAGTTTTGTACTTCTCTTTCAAGACATTTCTGGCTTTTTAGGGTCTTCTGTGGTTCCATACAAATTTTAAGATGATTTGTTCTAGTTCTGTGAAAAATGCTGTTGGTATTTTGATAGTGATTGCATTAAATGTGTAGATTGCTTTGGGTAGTATGGACATTTTAACAAAATTTGTCTTGCAATCCATGAGCATGGAATATCTTTCCATTGTTTGTGTCATCTTTAATTTCTTTCAGTGACGTGTCATAGTTCTCAGAGTACAGGTCTTTCACCTCTTGGGGAAGTTTATTTGTTAGTGTTTTATTATTTTTGGTATAATTGTAAATGGAATTGTTTTAGTAATTTCTTTTTCTGCTACTTCATTATAAGTGAATAGAAAGGCAACAGATTTCTGTACATTGATTTTGTATCCTACAACCATAATGAATCCATTTATTGGTTGTAGTAGCTTTTTGGCGGTCTCCACGGTTTTCAGTATATTATCATGTCATCTGCAAATGATGAAAGTTTTACTTCTCTCTTACCAATTTGGATGACTTTTATTTCTTTTTGTTGTGTGGTTGCTATGGCTAGGATTTCCAGTACCATGTTGAATAAAAGTGCACAGAGTGAATATCTTTGTCTTATTCCTGACCTTAAGGGAAAAGCTCTCATTTTTCTCACCATTGAGTATGATGTTAGTTGTGGGTTTTTCATATAAAGCTTTTATTATGTTGAGGGATGTTCCCTCTAAACCTACTTTGTTGAGGGTTTTTATCATGAATTAGTGTAGTACTGGGTCAAAAGCATGTTTATCATTTGTCAAAATGACTATATGGTCCTTACCCTTCTCTTATTTATTTGATGTATCATGTTGATTGATTTGCAAATATTGGACAACCTTTTTTTTAAAATATTTTTAAAATTTATTTGACAGAGAAAGAGACAGTGAGAGCAGGAACACAAGCAGGGGGACTGAGAGAGGAAGAAGCCAGCTTCCCGCAGGGAGCCTGGTGTGGGACTCAATCCAGTGAAATAATTTCATTGTTCCCAGGACCCTGGGATCATGACCTGGGCCAAAGGCAAACCCTTAATGACTGAGCCACCCAGGCACCCCTTACATTGGGCAACTCTTGCATCCCAGGAATAAATCCGACATGATCATACTGGATGATTTTTTTTTAATGAGTTGTTGGATTTGGTTTGCTAGTGTTTTGTTGAGGATTTTTGCATCTATGTTCATCAGAGATATTGGCCTGTAGTTCTTTTCTTTTGTAGTGTCTTCACTGGTTTTTATATCATGGTAATGCTGGCCTCATAGAATGAATTTGGAGACTTTCCATTCTCTTCTATTTTTTGGTAATAGTTTGAAAAGAATAGGTATTAACGTTTCTTTAAGTGTTTGGTAAAATTCACCTATGATGTCATCTGGTCCTCGACTTTTGTTTGGGGAGGTCTTTTTTTAAAATTTTTATTTTCCTAATTACTGATTCAATCTCATTGTTCATAATCAGTCTGCTAAGTTTTTTTTATTTCTTCTTGATTCAGTTATGGGAGGTAATATTTTTCTAAGAATTTATCCATTTCTTCTAGGTTGTCCAATTTGTTGGTATATAATTTTTCATAATACTGTCATGCCTTTGTTTTTCGGTGGTGTTGATTGTTATTTCTCCTCTTTCATTTCTGATTTTGAGTCCTACTTCTCTCTCTCTCTCTCTCTCTCTCTCTCTTTTTCTCTCATTCTAATGGGTTTGACTAGTAGTTTATCAGTATTTTTTTATGTTCTCCAAGAACCAGCTACTGATTTCATTTATCTCTTCCAATGTTTTGTTTGTTCATTTTTAACTTCCATTTCATTTATCTCTGCTTCAATCATTTTTTTCAATCTCTGCTTTCAATCTTTTTTTATATCCTTCCTTCTACTGGTTTTGGGGTTTTACCCCCGCTAGCTCCTTTAGGTTTAAGGTTAGGTTATTTGAAATTTTTCTCACTTCTTGAGGTAGGCCTCTAAACTTGCTTTAAAATTCCCTTTTAGAATAGCTTTTGCTGCTTCCAGAAGATTCCAGGCTATTGCGTTTCATTTTCATTCATATTCATGTATTTTTTAAATTTCTCTTTGATTTCTTAGTTGACCTTTACTTGGTTAGTTGCATGTTATCTAACCTAGTTGTATGTGTGTGCTTTCCAGAGTTTTTCTTTTAGTTGATTTCTAGGTTCATAGTACTGTGGTCAGAAAAGATGCATGGTATGATTTTAGTCATTTTTAATTTGTGGAGACTTGCTTTATGGTCTAATACATGATCTATTCTGGAGAATATTTGATGTGTACTTGAAAAGAATGTATATTCTGCTATTTTAGGATGGAATGTTCTGAATATATCAATTAGATACATCTGGTCAAATGTGTGATTCAAAGCCATTGTTTCCTCATTGATTTTCTGTTTGAATGATCTATCCATTGATGTAAGTAGGGTGTTAAAGTCCCATATTATTTTGTATTGGTATTGATTACTTCCTTTCTGTTTGTTATTAGTTGCTTTATGTATTTGAAGGCTCCATTAGTGGGTGCATAAATATTTATAATTGTTATATCTTCTTGTTGAATTGTTTCCTTTATGGTTATATAGTGTTCTTCTTTGTAACTTGTTACAATCTTTGTTTGCAAAGTCTATTTTGTCTGGAAGAATCCTGTAGATGATGGAAAAGTAGGGGGACTGTGTTTCATCCGGTCTCTTGAATTTACCTAGATATCTAACAGATCATTCAGAATATCTGTAAATTCAACCTGAGATCTAAGGAAAGAATTGCTACAATTCTACAAATAGAAAAGAGACCACTTTTTGCAAAGGAAGAAGGTGGAGAGACATGAATTTGAGGGGATATATAAACCACAGTGGGGAGGGAACCTCTGTAAGCAGGCCACTGGAAAGTGATATAGCAGCAGTACACAAAATCAGAACTTTTAGAAGTCTGCTTCCATGAGGGACATCCTTGGCTGAAATATGCTCATGCGGTGAAGCAGGGCAGACTCTTATGTGGTACCGTGTGGTCTCAGGATCCCCAGGGTCACAGAAAGAAGGGGGATGCCTGAGTGCAGCAGAGTGCCCAAGTGTTGGAGCAGAGAAGCCAGCTATAATTAGCGAGCTCGATAATGGCTTCACAGCTATGTGTTGCAATAACTGTGAACACCAACACAATCAGGAGACCACTCTCCAAGCAGGGACCCAAAAAAGAACAACTGCTATGAAACCTGGCTCCTTTTCCCAGGAGGAGTGGCACGGATCAGAAAAAGATAAGGCAAAGCCTCCCCAAACAGACTTTGTTAAGGCACCTCTCCTTCCCCTGGGAGGATTGGTGTGGGTACACACAACAGGAGTCTGGGGAGTTTGAAGCATATGAAAGGGTCTGATTATCTTTCCCTGAGGGTGCACTGAAGAGTGGGGGATATGATCCTTCAGCTCTGGGGCTGGAGATTGGGGTGGCACCATTTTTTTTGTTTTTGCTTTTTTTTGTTCACCCTATAAAGCAGCAGGAAAAGACAAATAGAGCAATCCAAATGAGTTTACACTGAGCCTGGCCCCTGGCAAGGAATGGTACAATTCCACCCAGGCAAAGACACCCGAGAATCAGTGCAACAGTCCTCTCCCCCAGAAGACCAGCAGGATCCTGAGGGGAATACCAAATTTATGGATCACTCAAAACTGAAAACCTCTTGTGCTAGGGGAAAATAGTATATAGAATTGGTGTTTTTGCCATGAGTCTTTAATCTTTCAGTTTAAGATTTTTCTTTTTCCTTTTCAACTAGTTTTTTATTTTATCAACTCTTTGTTAAGTTTTTTTTTAATTCCATTTTTCCATTTTCACTTTATAGATATATACATCATTTTTTGCTTCCTTTCACTGTATACAATTTTATTTTGTTATATATGAATTTTGCTTTCTTTACAATTCCAAGATTTAGCTTCTTCTAACAGGACAAAATACACACAGGGCAAGTGGATTACCCTGTTTTGTCCACCTGTGTCAACTTCACCTGTGAGATTATATTCTTTCTTTTCTACTTTTTTCCTTTTTCTTTTCTTTTTTGTTTTCTGACCTCTTCAAATTTGTCTAGTGTGTATTTCACTTGATATTTTTTATTTTGTTTTCCCACTCATCCTTTCTTCTTTTTCTTCCTGCAAAATCACTAGAAGAAAGAAACCACAACAAAAGAAAGAACCAGAGGTAATACTTTCTGCCACAGATCTTATCATTATGGACATAAGTGAAATGTCAGAGCTGGCATTAAAGATATCGGTTATAAAGTTACTAGCTCTCTTGAAAAAAAAACATAAAAGACTTTAGAGAATCTCTTAGTGCAGAAATAAAATCTAATCAGGCAGAATTTTTAAAATGCTTTAACTAAGATGCAGTCTAAAATGGCTGCTTTAATGGCTAGGTTAAATGAGGCAGAAGAGAGAGCCAGTGACATAGGAGACAAGACAGTTAAAAGGAAGGCAGCTGAGGAAGAGAGAGAAAAACAATTAATGGACCATATGGGGAGGCTTTGGGAAGTCAGTGATACCATAAAGTGCAACAATATTAGAATTATTGGGGTCCCAGAGGAAGAAGAAAGAGAGAGAGAGAGACAGAAGGTATATTTGAGCAAATCATAGCTGAGAACTTCTTTAATATGGGGAAGGAAATGGGCATTCAAGTTCAAGAAGTAAACAGAATGTCCCCTAAAATCAATAAAAATAGATCAACACCCTGCCATATAATAGTGAAGCTTGCAAATTTCAGAGGTAAAGAGAAAATCCTGAAAAAAGCTCAAGGCAAGAGCTCCTTAAACTACAATAATAGAAACATTAGACTGGCAACAGACCTATCCACAGAGACCTGGTCAACCAGAAAGGGCTAGCATGATATATTCAGAGTACTAAATGAGAAAAACATGCAGCCAAGAATACTTCATCTATCAAGGCTGTCATTCAGAATGGAAGGAGAGATAAAGAGTTTCCAGGACAAAGAGAAACTAAAACAATTGTGATCACTAAACCAGCCCTGCAAGAAAGATTAAAGAGGATCCTGTAAGTGAAGAGAGAACCCAAAAGTAGCATAGACCAGAAAGAAACAGAGATAATCTACAGGGACTTTACAGGTAATACATGGCACTAAATTCATTTCTTTCAGTAGTTACTTTGAATATAAGTAGGTTAAATGCTCCAATCAAAAGACCGAGGATATCAGATTGAATAAAAAAAGCAAGAACCATCCATATGCTGTGTACAAGAGACTCATTTTAGACCTAAAACACCACCAGATTGAATGTGTGGGGGTGGAGAACAATTTATCATGCTAATGAATGTTAAAAGAAAGCTGAAGTAGGAATCCTTATATCAGACAGATTAGGTTTTAAACCAAAGATGATAATAGAAGATGAGGAAGGATAGTATATCATACTTAAAGTGTCTATCCAACAAGAAGATCTAACAATGATAAATATTTATACTCCTAATTTGGAAACAGCCAATTACATAAACCAATTAATAACCAAATTAAAGCAACAGATTGATAATTATACAATAATAATAGGGGACTTCAACACCCCACTCACAACAATGGACAATCATCTAAGCAGAAGATCAACAAGGAAACAGGGGCTTTGAATGACAATGACACAATGGACCAGGTGGACTTCACGGATATATACAGAGCATTCAATCCTAAACCAACAGAAAACACATTCTTCTTGAGTGCACATGGAACATTTTTCAGAACAGACCACATACTGGGTCACAAATAACGTCTCAATGGGTACCAAAAGATTGGGATTATTCTCAGTAATTTTCATACTACAATCCTTTAGAACTTGAACTCAATCACAAGAGGAAATTTGGAAGAAACTTAAACACTTGGAGGTTAAAAAGCATCTTACTAAAGAATGAAAGGCCAACCAGGAAATTAAAGAATTTTAAAAATTCATGGAAACAAATGAAAATGAAAACACAACTGTTCAAAACCTTTGGGACACAGGAAAGGTGGTCCTAAGACAAAAATATATAACCATCCAAGCCTTTCTCAAAAAATTAGATAAGTCTCAAATACACAATCTAAACTTATACCTAAAGAAACTGGAGAAAAAAAACAACAAATAAAACTTAAACCAAGCAGAAGAGATTAATAAAGATTAGAGCAGAAATCAATGAAACAGACCAAAAGAAGTAGAACATATCAATAAAACTAGAAGCTGGTTCCTTGAAAGAATTAATAGGATCAATAAACCCCTAACCAGATTTATTTAAAAGAAAAGAGAAAGGACCCAAATTAATAAGTTGAAAATTAATAAATTGAAAAATGAAAGAGGAGAGATCATGATCAACATCAAGGAAGTACAAACAATTACAAGAACATATTTTGATATATGTTCTATATATCAACTACATGCCAACAAATTAAGCAACCTGGGAGAGATTGATACATTCCTGGAGACTTATAAACTACCAGAACTCTAAGAGGAAGAAACAGAAAACCTGAACAAACCCTCGCCAGAAGGAGATTGAAGCAGTGATTAAAAATCTCTCAACACCTGAGTCCAGATCTGGATGGCTTTCCAGGGATATTTTGCCAAACATTTAAAGAATAACTAATACCTACTCTTCTGAACGTGTTCCAAAAAATAGAAACAGAAAGAAGACTTCCAAACTCTTTCTATGAGGCCAGCATTTCCTTGATCCCAATGCAAAGAACTCACCAAAAGAAGAATTACAGACCAACATCCCTGATGAGCATGGGTACCAAAATTCTCACCAAGATATTAGTAAGTTCCAACAGATACATTAAAAGGATTAATCACCATGACCAAGTGGAGTTTATTCCTGGACTGCAAGGGTATCAACATTTGCAAATCAAACATAACATATCACTTTAATATAACTAAAGACAAGAAACATATGATCCTCTCAATTGATGCAGAAAAAGCATTTCACTAAATACACCATTCTTTCTTAATTAAAACTCTCCACAGTGTAGGGATAGAGGTAACATACTTCAATATCATAAAAGCTATCTACAAAAAGCCCACAGCAAATATGATTCTCAATGGGGAAAAACTGAGAGCTTTTCCTTAAGGTCAGGGACACAACCGTGGATGTCCACTCTCAACCACTATTGTTCAACATAGTACTAGAAGTCCTAGCCCCAGCTGTCAGACAACAAAAGGAAATAAAAATAATTTAAATTGGCAAGGAAGAGGTGAAACTCTCACTCTTCACAGATGACATAATACTTTATGTGGAAAATTCCAAAAAACTCCACCCCAATTGAAATTCCTTACTCTATTTTTTGCATATCTATCACCAGTTTTTTATTTGTGGTTATTGTTAGATTTGTATATAACATCTGCTTATAGTAGTCCATACTAAGTTGATAGTTGCTTATGTTTGAACCCATTTTTTCTCCTCTCTTCCCCAAGTTTTATGCATATGGTGTCTTACTTTACATCTTTTTATTTTGTGAATTCTTTGACTGGTTTTTGTAATTATACTTAATTTTACCACTTTCTGCTTTCTACTTTTCTTGCTCCTTCTTACGGTCTTTCCTTTCCATTCAGATTCCCTGATACCATTTTTTTTTTTTTTTTTTGTAGGATTTCGTTGGTGGTGATGAATTCCTCTAATTTCTTTTTTGTCTGTAAAACTTTTTATTTCCCCTTTTATTCTGAAGGATAACCCTGATGTATAGAGTATTCTTGTTTGCAGAGTTTTTTGTTAGCACATTTAATATGTCATGACATTCCCATTTGGCCTGCAAAGTTTCTGTTGAAAAATCAGCTGATAACCT
>NW_019154289.1:75598-79030 GCF_002288905.1 Enhydra lutris kenyoni
CTATTATTTCTTCAAATAATTTTTCTGCCCACTTTCCTCTCTGTTCTGTGGGATCCCTATAATGTGAATGTTATTATGCTGAATGTATCACTAAATTCCCTTAGTCTATTTTCTTTCTTTTTTTTTTTTTTTTTGTTATTTTTTTCTCTCTGTCCCCCCACTTCATTGTTTTCCATTACTCTGTTCTCCAGGTCACTGATCTGTACTGCTTTCTCTTGCCTACTATTTATTTCCCCTAGTTTATTTTTAACATCCATTACTGATTTCTTCATCTTTGATTGGTTCTTTTTTATGTTTTCTATCTATTAAAGGTCTCACTAAGGTCCTCCACTCTTAAGTCAAGTATCTTTTTGACCATCACTTAAAGTTCTCTCTCAGGCATTTTACGTATCTTTATTTTATTTAACTTTCTCACTGTGATTTTGTCCTGTTCTTTCATTTGGGGCATATTTTCTGTCTCATTTTTTCTAACTACCTGTGTCTGTTTTTTTATACTAGGAATATTAGCTACATCCTTTGCTCTTGCAAGTAGTGGCCTTATGATGAAAAGGTCTTGTAATACCCTTCAGTGCCATGTCTCCTACTCCCTAGGACCTGGCACTTCAAGGAGTGACTCCTGGGTGTGTTGTGTGTGTCCTGTTTTGTTCTGGACACTTTTTCCTTCAGTCCTTTTGGCTGCAGTGGCTTTCTTGCCTGTAGTGCGCAGTGTTTGGTCCATAGCTGATGTAGAGTGGGTTTTAACAAGGTACATGCCCATTTACTTGCTAAGTGAGACCTGGAGCCCCTGCTTCAGGACTGGGATGACCCAGCAGAAATGCGGAGAGTGCATGGGCTGTCACTTCCAGGAAAGAGGATCCCACAAAAGGCAAGGGTTATGTTGCTGTGAAGATTTGCACTGGTCTTCTAGGGGCATGAACTGACAGCACCAGGACTGAGGCAAGTGTGACTGGTAAAGGTGTATCTGCTGAAGTGATGGGGGCAGGGCTTGGTCCAAACAAGTTAAGTAGGGAGTGTGGGCACTGATCTGGTTTCTACAGATAGCAGGGTGTTTATGCTAGGAGCTGGGGGCAGGGAGGAGGGAAGGGAGAGGGAATGGTGCCTATCAGTTCCTTTGTTCCTGGAGGAGTCTCTGTGAGATCCTTGTATCTCTAGGACATGCTCTGTGATGAGTAAATCACTCTCCCACCAGTCTTTCCCTGGTGGTTTTTCAAATTTCTGGTTCTATGTTCTATCTGCTAAGGTTGCTTGGCATGATATCTCTTTAAAGCTGGGGACTCAACTTCCTAACATTCTCAGGGCTCCCCTAGAGCTGAGCTTACTGACGTTTAGAATTCTATCCAGGTACTAACTAGGCCAAGTTTAAGGCTGCTTGTTGTTAAGAACTAGTGAAATGTGTCCCCTCTCACCTTCAAAGCCAAATGTTACGGGGTTTGTCTTACCCTTGCAGTTTCCTCTGTGTGACAGTCTGTTTCTCACCCTTCTCAGCACCCCTGGCTCCTTCCTCTCCACAAGTAGCCATGGCCTGTTTAGGCTTCAAATCAATTCTCCACCTTTCCTCCCTTCTTCAAAGTGGCCTCTCCTTGGCAGTCTTTGGGTAGTTTTCTGGGTTATTAACCTGATGTGAGTGTTATCTGGTTGTGTCTGTGGGACAGGGCCAGCTTAGGTGCCTCCTACTCCACCACCTTCCCATTCTCCTATATATGTATATACTTATTGACTTAAAATAGGATGACCATTCTGGAGGTTTGCAAAACAAGCACTTGCCAATATTGGTTATAATGTTACTTGGCAGGACAGGGAGGGAGGAATTAGAGGTTGAAACCCATGCCTATGGGTGTGCTTTTTATTGTGCCCAGCCCATGCGTCAGACATTTGAGCTATGAAGCCATGAGGATGTCTCTAGTCCAGACACTCTCTGCCTATACTACAGGAGACATCCTCAATGAAAAATAGTTAACTGAGTCCAGTCTATCCTCAGATCTATGAGAGATCATAACAATAAATGATTCTTGTTGCAGGACGCTAATTTTGGGGTAGCTCCCTTACAGAAATAGACACTCCCATTACTCATACTCTACTTTTATATTTTTCCTAATAGATGGGACTTTAATGTTTACTTGGGTTACTTAACAAATTTAGATTTTTTTCACTTCATCTATGGCAGAAATAGCTTTTGACCCAAAGGCTTTACCTTTGTCTTATGGATTAGTTGAACATATTTTGATCTTTTAAAAACTCTGCTTCTGGGAACACTCTAACACTGTGATCTTTTACAAGTCACCTATACAAAAGTCTAGAGAANTATTTTGATCTTTTAAAAACTCTGCTTCTGGGAACACTCTGACTAACGCTGTGGTCTTTTACAAGTCACCTATACAAAAGTCTAGAGAAAAAAACACTCCTTGAAAATAACTTATTTCCAAAGTTTGCGGGGCACCTGGGTGGCTCAGTGGGTTAAAGCCTTCTGCTCAAGTCATGATCTCAGGGTCCTAGGATCAAATCCTGTGTTGGGCTCTCTGCTCAGCAGGGAGCCTGCTTCCTCCTCTCTCTCTGCCTGCCTCTCTGTCTACTTGTGATCTCTGTCTGTCAAATAAATAAAATAAAATCTTTAAAACAAAACAAAACAAAAACCAAAGTTTGCATGACATCTTTACAAAAGAATAAAAGAAATACACCAGTAGGATAAAATGAAGGCATATGATAACAATCTTATAATAGTAAAAAATTTGTTTTTTATTGCTTAATGTTATTCACTTAATTGACCATTTCTTCTGTTTAGTAAGCATTAAAAATAGAACTTGTCTTCTATATACTCTGTTGAGCAGATCTTTTGCTTTGTCCCTTCCTCTGTTCATACATGAAACAATTAACTTCTTAAAATTGAAAATAGCTTTCAAATGTCATTATCCTTTTCTAATTTTCATGGACACTTAGAAGAATGCTAATTAAGTTCAACTTAAAATTTTCTTATTTTTTCATTAATTGATGGAGCTGCATTATTTTGAAAAAAGAACCTCTTTCACAATATTGTCATAAATATTTTTTGAGAACTCTACATTATAAAATGATGAACAACTATTTCAGTGAAGTACAGAGGTTTTATAACAATAATGTCTGAAAATACAACCATCAAATTTTGATTCATTGCCAGTTTTGGGGTTCCTAGTGATCTGTGCTAGAGGTCATTGCACATCCTTTAATCATTCACCTCCCAACTATATATAAAGAATTTTTAAAATAACCTGTCAGCTGTTGCCACAATAATTCTGCTCATCAGCTACCCTAAAATTCTGTGACACTTTATAATAAGCATCTGTTTCTCAGTAATGTATCTGAGATTCAGCATGGGTGGCTCTGTTCCATGTGTCTCTTCTGGGGCCATGTATTTCATTCTATTCTCATGAGAATGGCAGAAGAATAAGAAGCCTTAAA
>NW_019154289.1:79412-80157 GCF_002288905.1 Enhydra lutris kenyoni
TTTAGGAGAGAGACAAAGAGAGGGAAAAATTATGGAGCTGATTTATCGAAATTATAGATTAGTCCCTGCTATGGGATGCCCAGAGCATCCCATCTTTCTATCCTTTCCAGCCTAGTTCTTCAGCAGCTGTTTTATTTAGTGAACCATGCCAGAGCCTTCCAAAAGTTATCATTTTCCATTCAGAGCCAGTTTTTCTTGCTTTTTACCAAAAGCCTTAACTGTTCTCCCACATGAGTGAGCTAAGTAGAATCATGCAAATTGTCGACACTTACTAAATAGCTAAGGTCCTTGAGTGTGGAAAGACACTTTTTGTCTATATATATTTTGTGCCTAAAACAAATTCCTGAAACATAACATACTATATACTGAATGTGTGTGTTCTCCCACAAATTCATATGTTGAAATCTAATCCCTAGTGTGCTGGCATTTGGAGGCAGGGTGTTGCGAGGTGCCTAGATCATGAGGGTGGAGTCCACATGAGTGGAATTAGTACTCATATAAAAGAGACTCCAGAGAGCTCTCTGGCCCCTTCCATCATGTGATAACACAGAGACAAGACAGCTGTCTACAAACTAGGAAGCAGATCCTCACCAGATCTGCTAGCGCCTTGATCTTGGATTTCCCAGCTTCCAGAGGGATGAGAAGTAAATTCTGTTTTTTATAAGCCACCCAGTCTATGGCAGTTTATTATAGTAACTTGAAAGTACTAAGACAATACATAATTTATTTTTTCCAGATTTCCATG
>NW_019154289.1:80257-83634 GCF_002288905.1 Enhydra lutris kenyoni
TGTGCTGGCATTTGGAGGCAGGGTGTTGCGAGGTGCCTAGATCATGAGGGTGGAGTCCACATGAGTGGAATTAGTACTCATATAAAAGAGACTCCAGAGAGCTCTCTGGCCCCTTCCATCATGTGAGAACACAGAGACAAGACAGCTGTCTACAAACTAGGAAGCAGATCCTCACCAGATCTGCTAACGCCTTGATCCTGGATTTCACAGCTTCCAGAAGGATGAAAAGTAAATTCTGTTTTTTATAAGCCACCCAGTCTATGGCAGTTTATTATAGCAGCCTGAAAGTACTAAGACAATACATAATTTATTTTTTCCAGATTTCCATGCAGAGTTCTGACTCCTCTTATTTAAAGATGACACCTAGCTCTCTCCTCCATCCTACCCCCATGTTTCAGCTTCTCTAATTCCAGCAAGTTTTAACTAGAGAAGATCAAGGATCTCAAACTGTCAGCAAATATTCAATAATCAAAACTATTCTGTGAGCATTTATGTTAAATATAGTGCCTCATATTTAAAATATGCATACAACTACTTATGAAGAGTTATTTCAAAAGAAAAATATGTGTCATAGTTCTCTTAGTCTGGGATGGAAATCTGTATGGAATGATAAATGTAGCCCGTGATACATTGACATAGCTAAGGAAAACAAGGTTTTCTTAAATATGTTAGCTTCAGAGAAAATAAGAAGATTATTCTGAAACCATTTTGGGTATTGTCAGTTACCAAAATAGCTTGAACAAGATTTAGGAATAAATATTTCTTTAAGGAAATATATTCCTTATGTGCAAAATAAGATTCAGATATAACATTAAAAGACTAAAATTTCAACACCAAAAATAAGGGAAAGAATTTGGTAATACTATTTTGGAGAATTAAAAACAATTTTATAACCCTTGTGGGTCATGTTGGGGGGATTCTATTTATAACTATTATGTATATCATAGAAAAATGGAAAATACAGAAAGATACTAAGNCTATTATGTATATCATAGAAAAATGGAAAATACAGAAAGATACTAAGAAAAAAATCCATAATTTATAACTGTTAGGAATCTTTGTACTCTATGTAACATGAACACCCAGTTAAATTTGCTTAAACAAAAAGGGGATCTATTGGTTCTTAGTACTGAAAACCGCAGGGATTGAACTAGCTTTAGTTACCAGTTGACTTGAGGTCAAAGGATGTTATGAAGACTAGATTTCTGTCTCACCATCTCTGACTTTGCCATGCACGAAGCTGACTTCATTCTCAGGTGAGCTACCTCTTGAAGGCTGCAGCATGGTTACACTCCAAATATTCTAAAGTTCCAAATCTATGGGAAAAGAAAGAATTGCAGTCCTGAAGGCTGAAACCAAAGCTTCAGGTTTGAGTTGGCTCCACATGGGCCTGGCTTTGAATCCCTCACAGGTTCAGCAGTGACTAACTCAGGGAACCATGGGTGAAGCCCTCTCCCAGAGCACAAGGCCTGCAGTAGTGGAGAGCTTGACACTCTAATGAGAACTGGGGCTCATGATTGAAAGTGAAGGAATGGGAATGGGAAATGTCTGCTATTATGCTACCATCACTTAAAGATAATAACGATTAAAATTTGTTATATGTGTGTGCACACTCATGCACACGCATATAAGAAATTAAAGCATTTAAAAATTGATTTCTAGGGGTGCCTGAGTGGCTCAGCTGGTTAAGCATCTGCTTTCTGCTCAGATCATGCTCTCAGGGTCCTAGAATCGAGTCCCACATCAGGCTGGCTCCCTGCTTAGCGAGGAGTCTGCTTCTTCCTCTCTCACTCTCCCTCTGTGCTCTCTCTCAAATGAATAAACAAAATCTTCTTAAAAATGATTTCTAGAAACCAGAGAGCAAAATTAAAATTCTGTATTTTTCCCGTTGAGATCAGGAACACGACAAGGATGCCCACTCTCACCACTCTTGTTCAACATAGTATTAGAAGCCCTAGCAACAGCAATCAGACAACAAAGAGAAATGAAAGGTATCCAAATTGGCAATGAAGAAGTCAAACTTTCTCTCTTTGCAGATGACATGATTCTTTATATGGAAAACCCAAAAGACTCCACCCCCAAACTACTAGAACTCATACAGCAGTTCAGCAACGTGGCAGGATACAAAGTCAATGTACAGAAATCAGTGGCTTTCTTATACACTAACAATGAAAATACAGAAAGGGAAATTAGAGAATCGATTCCATTTACTATAGCACTAAGAACCATAAGATACCTGGGAATAAACCTAACCAAAGAGGTAAAGGAACTGTACTCGAGGAACTACAGAAAACTCATGAAAGAAATTGAAGAAGACACAAAAAATAAATCTAAAACAAGGTTAGTGGTTGCCTGGAGCTGGAAGTGGGAAGATGATGGATATGTTTTATGTCTTGATTATCATGATATTTATGACCATACATTGAAATTTTTCTCAGCCAAAGCAACTTTAATATAATAATACCATACTGGTCAGGGACCACAGTAACTGATAACAAGTATAGCATGAACAGAGTTGGTTAGAAAAGTCAGGTTCACATTTACATGACAATGTAGCAAATAAATATACACCTGGTTCAGATTTATTAAGAACAAAATATGTGGCATAAGAGAAAGTTTCTACCAATGCCACTAACTGTTCATATTTGATTTCTTTTTTCATTTCATAATGGCTAAACTGAATTTATTACTTAGAAGGTCTCAGTACTCTACTACAATCCCCTCTTTTAACTGAATTTTGTGATCCTATGCCTCAGGGCATATAATACTCACAAGATGCTACAGTGAGCTGTACTGGACACACACATGAGAATTGTGCTCTGTGATCAAAGAACAACAAGATCTGTTTCTTCCATGTATTGCAATAAAGGTCATTTCTCAACTGTGTTTCCTTGGGACCAGGGCTATGTTTATTGTTTATGTGAAAAATATTTATGTGACATTTGAAATGATCAAAAGCCTCCAAACAACTTTTACATGCCATGTCTCTCAATGGCTTGACTACATAGAGGGTCATTTTAATATACACTTTAGAGATGGAGGGTCTAAGTCAACATCAATGGCTATCTCAAAACAATAGAGGGCCTTGACGCCAGGACAAGGAATTATTAATGATAATTCATGATTCCTTCCAAAAGACAGAAAAATCATCATGGACTTGGAATGAGACAGCGTTTTTAGTAGAAATGTTTTTTTCTTTAAGAAAGATAACTTTGACAGAGTGGCAGAATGGATTGGTGTGCAGGGACAAAAATAAAAGATGGAGAAAACAGTTGGGGTATATTCCAATAGGTCAGGCTTGAGGTGACAAGGGCCAGAACAAGGACTTACCATTTCCAAGTGTAGGTGTAAATAATAATGGTGAAGAACAGTCTGAT
>NW_019154289.1:83798-84851 GCF_002288905.1 Enhydra lutris kenyoni
AGAAGGTTGGACAAAACAGAAAATTTCAGGTCTGGAGCTAGAAATACTCATTTGGTGGCCATACCCACCTTCTAAAAGGTTCAGAATTTTGGGTAGTTGGATTCCAGAGAACGTGATGAGAGCCAATGGATAGAAATCTAAGTTGGGGAGGTGACATCAGCATGATTTAAGAAAGTAAAAATTGTTGTCAGGATTAAACCCAAAAGGTGAATGTGGGAGCCAGTCACATGTGGAGATCCAAGTAGCAGTCCATGAGGCAGATGTGAAGCCTGATGGGGCAGGACCTATTCTAGGTAACCAGCACACTTGGCAAGTATTTGACACAGGAGTTTCAGCAAGAGGAACAGGGCCCAAGTTACTGGAATGAGAAGGAAAAAAAGTGGAAGGTTGGTTAATGCTCAACTATGAAAATTAAGACACAAAGTCAGAGTGGGGCTGAATCAATGCTAGAACATTTGAATATTGAAGAAAAAAGGACAAATCGGCCACAGAGTCTGGAGCCAGTGGTCAAGATAGAGAAGGAATATGAAGGCAAAGAGATACTAGAGTGCTTTCTGAAGTATTTCAAGGAGTAATTGAGATCAAGGGGTAGTTTGTTTAAAATGGAAAGGGGCTTCTAAAGGCATGATGAAAAGAATTAGATGCAACAACTGTCTAAAGTCTAATTTAAGATGAAAATATAACTTTCTCAGTTATATTTGGATATAAATTAATAATTGAAAAGAAACGTCTCCTTTCTCTTCACCCCATAACATTATAATAGGAAGGAAGGAGGGAAGGAGGGAGGGAGTGCAGGAGAGAGAGAGAGGAAGCACGGACAGGGAAGAGAAAGGGAAGGAAAAGTGTAAGGGGAAAGGCCTTCTTTCAAGAAAGAGGCTCAAGGTATTGCATTCATGATGCTGTTGCTGTTACTATTGTATTATTGGTATCACATGACTTATCTTTATCATAAGGACCACCCAGTGTTTTAATCATACAATTTTTGTCAAGTATAAATAATTCTCTTCTTGAAGACATCTTGAAAACTTTTCCATTTGAATTTGAATCAACAAT
>NW_019154289.1:84909-90116 GCF_002288905.1 Enhydra lutris kenyoni
GGATTATCCCCACTATTTTGGGTCCCTTGTCTTTCTTTTTCATGTATGTTTTTTTCATTTTTCGGGTACTTTTCTTAAAGTAGTTGTGTCAGTAGCAAATTTATGAAATATTCCAAATCTAACTGTTTTCACTCTGCCCTCATTCTTTTTTTTAATAATTTTTTTATAAACATATAATGTATTATTAGCCCCATGAGTACAGGTCTATGAATCGCCAGGTTTACACACTTCACAGCACTCACCATAGCACATAACCCTCCCCAATGTCCATAACCCCACCACTCTCTCCCTACCTCCCCCCAGCAACCCTCAGTTTGTTTTGTGAGATTAATAGTCTCTTATGGTTTGTCTCCCTCCCGATCCCATCTCGTTTCATTTATTCTTTTCCTACCCCCCAAACCCTGCACGTTGCATCTCCACTTCCTCATATCAGGGAGATCATATGGTAGTTGTCTTTCTCTGACTGACTTATTTCGCTAAGCATAATACCCTCTAGTTCCATCTCCATTGTTGCAAATGGCAAGATTTCATTTCTTTCGATGGCTGCATAGTATTCCATTGCACATCTTCTTTATCCATTCATCTATTGATGGACATCTAGGCTCTTTCCATAGTTTGGCTATTGTGGACATTGCTGCTATAAACATTCAGGTGCATGTGCCCCTTCGTATCACTACACTTGTATCTTTAGGGCAAATACCCAGTAGTGCGATTACTGGGTTGTAGGGTAGCTCTATTTTCAACTTTTTGAGGAACCTCCATGCTGTTTTCCAGAGTGGTTGCACCAGCTTGCATTCCCATCAACAGTGTAGGAGGGTTCCCTTTTCTCTGCATCCTCACCAGCATCCGTCATTTCCTGACTTGTTAATTTTAGTCATTCTGACTGGTGTGAGGTGGTATCTCATTGTGGTTTTGACTTGTATTTCCCTGATGCTGAGTGATTTGGAGCACTTTTTCATGTGTCTGTTGGCCATCTGGATGTCTTCTCTAGAGAAATGTCTGTTCATGGCCTCTGTCCATTTCTTGATTGGATTATTTGTTCTTTGGGTATTTAGTTTGATAAGCTTTTTATAGATTTTGGATACTAGCCCTTTATCTGATATGTCGTTTGCAAATATATTCTCCTATTCTGTCAGTTGTCTTTTGGTTTTGTGAACTGTTTCCTTTGCTGTGCAAAAGCTTTTGATCTTGATGAAGTCCCAATAGTTCATTTTTGCCCTTGCTTCCCTTGCCTTTGGCGATGTTCCTAGGAAGAAGTTGCTGTGGCTGAACTCTGCCCTCATTCTTAATTGGCTATGTGGTTAGGGTCAAAATATAGTATTAAAGTAATTTTTCCTTGGAACTTGTATGACATCATTACTGTCCTAGTATTGTTGGTTCTCACCAGCAGATCTCACTTTGAAGGTACTGCTCCACTTTCTTTAGAATCTAGTGACACTGATGACAAATTTGATGCTGATTGGCATCACATTATAGTGTAAATAGCCTGCCACTTGCTCCCAAGTCCTTTTAGATGTTAGCATTATCCTTAAGGTACTGGAATTTCACAAGAGTGGAACTGAGTGTGGATCCTTTTTAAATTATTATTCATTCTTCCTGATGCTCAGTGAGTCCTTTCAACAATAATATGGGTCTTTCTGGGGCGCCTGGGTGGCTCAGTTGGTTAAGCGACTGCCTTTAGCTCAGGTCATGATCCTGGAGTCCCAGGATCCAATCCCACATCAGGCTCCCAGCTCCATGTAGAGTCTGCTTCTCCCTCTGACCTTCTCCTTTCTCATGCTCTCTCTCTCACTCTCTCAAGTAAATAAAAATCTTTTTAAAAAAGATTTTTATTTATTTATTTGACAGACAGAGATCACTAGTAGGCAGAGAGGCAGGCAGAGAGAGAGGAGGGGAAGCAGACTCCCTGCTGAGCAGAAAGCCTGACTGGGGCTCAATCCCAGGACCCTGGGATCTTGACTTGAGCTGAAGACAGAAGCTTAACCCACTGAACCACCCAGCACCCCCAATAAATAAAAAATCTTTAAAAAAATGATATGGGGCTTTCTTTATCTCTGGGAACACATCTTCCTATAATTTCTTTGAATATTCTCTACTCATTCTTTCAAACATACACAACTCTGTATGGATTAGATTTAACCTCTTTTCTCATCTTTTGCGTATTGGCTCATACCTCTTGGTCATTTTGCACAAAATTCTGAGATTTCTTAGATCTTTTCTTACAGATTTCCTGCTGATTTTTTAAAATTGCAGCAATTTGTATCTTTCTTAAATTTCTCTTTAGAAGTAACTTCAAACTTATAGAAAAATTTGCAAAAGCAGTGTAATAAACACCTACGTGTCCTTTACCCAAATTCACCAGTTGCTAACATTTTGCCCCATTGGCTTAGTCATTTCCATGTATGTACACATAGTATCTCTGTGTATGTATGTATGTATGTATGTATGTATGTATGTATGTATGTATAAACCGAAGAGAAAGGCCTGGGACATATTCTTCTCCTATAGCACTCAAAAGAAACCAACCTTGCCAGGGCACCTGGGTGGCTCAGTGGGTTAAGCCTCTGCATTCGGCTCAGGTCATGATCTCAGGGTCCTGAGATTGAGCCCTACATCAGGCTTTCTGCTTAGCAGGGAGCCCGCTTCTGCCTGCTGCTCTGCCTACTTACGATCTCTCCCTCTCTCTCTCTGTCAAATAAATAAATAAAATCTTTAAAAAAAGGAAAGAAAGAAAGAAAGAAAGAAAGAAAGAAAGAAAGAAAGAAAGAAAGAAAGAATTAATCCAACCTTGCCAACACCTTGATTTGGACTTTCAGCCTCCAGAACTATGAGACAGTAAATTTCTGTTGTTTAAACCTCCTAACTTCTTTTATTTTGTCTAGCCAGCTAATAGAGCACTCAATGTCCATTTGCCCCTCAACTGGGATGTTAGTTTTGTTGATCCAGTGAAGATGTTGTCATTTCTTCACTGTATAGTCACAGTTTCTCTCTAGCAACTAATAATCTGTAGGATTATTAAGACCACATAAATATCCTTCCTCTCAGAAATATTACCTTCTCAGATTTAGCATCTATTCATGATCATTGTCTGAATCAATCTTTACCATTTTGGTCCCAAACAATAATTTTCCTGTTCCAGTACTTTCTCTACATTTACTCGTTGGAAGTCATTCTACTATAAATAAGAGTTCTCTTTCCTTCTGCATGTTTTTATTTATCTGTAGAAAGGATACATAGAATCTTCTTTTTTTAATCTAGAATTCATTACAGTCTTCATTAGTTTAATGACCAAATTTTCCACATTTCATCAATTGGAGCACCTTTATGTGTGTTGAATCTTATGTCCTCTTAACATGGCTCCAGCATTTAAAAAAATATATTTTCTTGCTTCTGGCTTAACAAGACATTCTATTCATTTTGGACTTTCCTTTCCCTGGCTGTGGAATCAACTGCTTCTCTGAGGAGCCCCAGTACTTTTAGTGTGGTATGGTATTACAGAGCAAGATCTGAGTACTAGAGGTAACTGTTACTATTGGAATGTCTCTGTTTCTAGGATCTTTCAGCAGATAAAGCTGAACACACACACATGTGCATGCACATATATGTACATGCACACATACACATACATATACATATTTTAGAATTCATGAACTTGCATCAACANGATAAAGCTGAACACACACACATGTGCATGCACATATATGTACATGCACACATACATATACATATTTTACAATTCATGAACTTGCATCAACATCCCCATTCTAGTTTATCTCCTTAGGGATCTTGCTTGCCTTCTCTCTTTCCAAACACATGTAACCTTTCTTCCTGGCTCCCAGAAATATCAACACATTTAGTTATTTACTTGATCCTATAATTTAGCTAAAATAGTTACAGAATTACTTCACCCACCCTACTATAAAAAATAATCCTAATAAAAGTAATTTTGTGTTTCCTTGTCATTTTTCACACCATCTCAACCACTATGAGGGGACATGGTCAGACACTGTGTTTATAAATTACTGAAATATATGTAGACTAACTCTTGTTTTATAGATCATTATCTTTCCAATCTCTCAGAGCATATCAACAACATTTCTTTTAATTTCTCTTCTGATCTCTCAATTGTCTGCTTTATCTAAGGTCAGTTCTCTTTTCCTTTTGTATCTTTAATGTCCTTGAAAATAAATGATTGTTAATTGTCTTTTATCATTCATGGATAAAGGGCTGAGTTTTTAATGTGCTATACAGCATGGATGTTCTGAATATGTACATTCTAATTTTCCTACTAACTTCCTCACCTGAATGGGAAGGTTAACTCTAGTCTCCATGTACATAAATGCTGCCTTTCAATTGGCAAGGGAGAATACCCCACCAAACTCCCATCCCCACCAAACAGCAACAAAAAGGACTTTACTTTGGAGTGCCTATATCTAAGCTCAGGTACCTAGCTCTTCCTCACACAGATCAGCTGACATTTTTAGAGATCACTGTTACCATTTTATCTTAGAAACTATCAGAATATATTGAGGAGATGATGACAGGTGATGGGGGTGATAGTCCAAGATCAAAATACTTCTTTAGATATCTCCTTAATAAATCACCTACCCATTCTTGTCTTCCTTCTTACCAGCTCTTGGTCTGTAGTTAGTTTCTCTCTTTCTTTCTTTCTTTCTCTTTCTTTCTTTCTTTCCTTCTTTCTTTCTTTCTTTCTCTATCATTTTCCATGGCTATGGCACTAGCTGTTACCTCTATCATAGACATTTACCTAATATTCTTTTGAAATTTAGTTTCTTTTTTTTTCCCGTTTCTTTTTTTTATTTTATTTTTTTTTAATTTTATTTTTTATAAACATATAATATCTTTTTATCCCC
Organism: Enhydra lutris kenyoni; assembly: GCF_002288905.1. Taxonomy (NCBI): domain Eukaryota; kingdom Metazoa; phylum Chordata; class Mammalia; order Carnivora; family Mustelidae; genus Enhydra; species Enhydra lutris. The sequence goes on from NW_019154289.1 coordinate 89,784, forward strand.
AGGGGTACAGGTCTGTGAATCGCCAGGTTTACACACTTCACAGCACTCACCATAGCACATACCCTCCCCAATGTCCATAACCCAACCACCCTCTCCCTACCTCCCTACCCCCGGCAACCCTCAGTTTGTTTTGTGAGATTAAGAGTCTTTTAAGGTTTGTCTCCCTCCCCATCCCATCTTGTTTCCTTTCTTCTTTTCCTACCCCCCAAGCTCCCTATGTTGCTTCTCAACTTCCTTATATCAGGGGGATCATATGATAGTGAACAAGTAGATTTTTAAAATAGGTAAAAATAATCATGAATGTCAGGATTAACCAGCTTGATCTAATGGACA
>NW_019154289.1:90126-100967 GCF_002288905.1 Enhydra lutris kenyoni
GTATGAGTAATGGTAGTGGTTACTACCTGTTTCAGTTGCCTATTTCTGTAAGCGAACTACCCCAAAATTAGCATCCTGCAACAAGAATCATTTATTGTTATGATCTCTCATAGATCTGAGGATAGACTGGACTCAGTTAAGTATTTTTCACTGAGGATGTCTCCTGTAGTATAGGCAGAAAGTGGCTGGACTAGAGACATCCTGATGGCTTCATAGCTCAAATGTCTGATGCATGGGCTGGGCACAGTCAAAAAGCAAACCCATAGGCATGGGTTTCAACCTCTATTTCCTCCCTCCCTGTTCTACCAAGTAACATTATAACCAATATTCAAAAGTGCTTGTTTTGCAAACCTGCAGAGTGGTCATCCTATTTTAAGTCAATAAGTACATACATATATAAGAGACTGGGAAGGTGGTGGAGTAGGAGGAACCTAAGCTTGCCTTATCCCACAGACACAACCAGATAATACTCACATCAGGTTAATAGCCCAGAAAACTACCCAAAGACTGGCAAGGAGAGTCCACCTTGAAGAGGGTAGGAAAGCTGGAGAGGTGATTTGAAGCCTAAACATGGCTGCTTGTGGAGAGGAAGGAGACAGGGGTGATGAGAAGGGTGAGAAACAGACTGTCACACAGTGGAAACTGCAAAGGTAAAACAAACCCAATAACATTTGGCTTTGAAGGTGAGAGGGGACACATTTCACTAGTTCTTAACAACAAGCAGCCTTAAAGCTTGGCCTGGTTAGTACCTGGATAGAATTCTAAATGTCATTAAGCTCAGCTCTAGGAGAGCCCTGAGAATGTTAGGAAGTTGAGTCCCCAGCCTTAAAGAGATAGCATGCCAAGCAACCTTAGCAGATAGAACATAGAACCAGCAATTTGAAAAACCACCAGGGAAAGACTGGAGGGAGAGTGATTTACTCATCACATGGCATGTCCTAGAGATACAAGGATCTCAGAGAGACTCCTCCAGGAACAAAGGAACTGATAGGCACCATTCCCCTCTCCTTCCCCTCTTCCCTGCCCCCAGCTCCTAGCATAAAACACACTGCCATCTGCAGAAAACAGATCAGTGCCCCCACTCCCTACTTAACTTGTTTAGACCAAGCCCTGTCCCCATCACTTCAGTAGATACACTTTTCCCAGTCACACTTGTCTCAGTCCTGGTGCTGCCAGTTCACGCCCCTAGAAGACCAGTGCAGATCTTCACAGCAACACAAACCCTGCCGTTTGTGGGATCCTCTTTCTTGGAAGTGACAGCACATGCACTCTCGGCACTTCTGCTAGGTCAGCCCAGTCCTGAAGCAGGGGCTCCAGGTCTCACTTAGCAAGTAAATGGGCATGTACCTTGTTAAAACCCACTCTACATCAGCTATGGACCAAACACTGCTCAAAAGCCACTGCAGCCAAAAGGACTGAAGGAAAAAGTGTCCAGAACAAAACAGGACACACACACCACACACAGGAGTCACTCCTTGAAGTGCCAGGTCCTAGGGAACAGGAGACATGGCATTGAAGGGTATTATAAGACCTCTTCATCATAAGGCCACTACTTGCAAGAGCAAAGGATGTAGCTGATGTTCCTAGTATAAAAAAACAGACANGTATGAGTAATGGTAGTGGTTACTACCTGTTTCAGTTGCCTATTTCTTTAAGCGAGCTACCCCAAAATTAGTGTCCTGCAACAAGAAACATTTATTGTTATGATTTCTCATAGATCTGAGGATAGACTGGACTCAGGTAAGTATTTTTTAACTGAGGGTGTCTCCCGTAGTATAGGCAGAGAGTGGCTGGACTAGAGACATCCTGATGGCTTCATAGCTCAAATGTCTGAAGCATGGGCTGGGCAGTCAAAAAGCACACCCATAGGCATGGGTTTCAACCTCTATTTCCTCCCTCCCTGTCCTGCCAAATAACATTACAACCAATATTGGCAAGTGCCTGTTTTGCAAACCTCCAGAGTGGTCATCCTATTTTAAGTCAATAAGTATATACATATATAGGAGACTGGGAAGGTGATGTAGGAGGAACCTAAGCTTGCCTCGTCCTGCAGACAAAACCAGATAATACTCACATCAGGTTAATAACCCAGAAAACTACCCAAAGACTGGCAAGGAGAGGCCACCTTGAAGAAGGTAAGAAAGGTGGAGAGGTGATTTGAAGCCTAAACAGGCCATGGCTAGTTGTGGAGAGGAAGGAGCCAGGGGTGCTGAGAAGGGTGAGAAACAGACTGTCACACAGAGGAAACTGCAAGGATGAGACAAACCCCGTAACATTTGGCTTTGAAGGTGAGAGGGGACGCATTTCACTAGTTCTTAACAACAAGCAGCCTTAAAGCTTGGCCTGGTTAGTACCTGGATAGAATTCTAAACGGCAGTAAGCTCAGCTCTAGGAAAGCCCTGAGAATGTTAGGAAGTTGAGTCCCCAGCCTTAAAGAGATAGCATGCCAAGCAACCTTAGCAGATAGAACATAGAACCAGCAATTTGAAAAACCACCAGGGAAAGACTGGTGGGAGAGTGATTTACTCATCACATGGCATGTCCTAGAAATACAAGAATCTCAGAGAGACCCCTCCAGGACCAGATGAACTGATAGGCACCATTCCCCTCTCCCTCCCCTCCTCACTGCCCCCAGCTCCTAGCATAAACACACTGCCATCTGCAGAAACCAGATCAGTGCCCACACTCCCTACTTAACTTGTTTGGACCAAGCCCTGCCCCCATCACTTCAGCAGATACACCTTTCCCAGTCACACTTGCCTCAATCCTGGTGCTTCCAGTTCATGCCCCTAGAGGACCAGTGCAAATCTTCACAGCAACACAACCCCTGCCTTTTGTGGGATCCTCTTTCCTGGAAGTGACAGCCCATGCACTCTGCACTTCTGCTAGGTCAGCCCAGTCTTGAAGTAGGGGCTCCATGTCTCACTTAGCAAGTAAGTGGGCATGTACCTTGTTAAAACCCACTCTACATCAGCCATGGACCAAACACTGCTCACTACAGGCAAGAAAGCCACTGCAGCCAAAAGGACTAAGAAAAAAGTGTCAAGAACAAAACAGAACACACACAACACACACAGGAGTTGCTCCTTGAAGTGCCAGGTCCTAGGGAATAGGAGACATGGCACTGAAGGGTATTACAAGACCTCTTCATCATAAGGCCACTACTTGCAAGAGCAAAGGATGTAGCTGATGTTCCTAGTATAAAAAAACACAGTTAGTTAGAAAAAATGAGACAGAAAAATATGTCCCAAATGAAAGAACAGGACAAAATCACAGTAAGAAAACTAAATAAAATAAAGATACGTAATATGCCTGAGAGAGAACTTTAAGTGATGGTCAAAAAGATACTTGACTTAAGAGTGGAGGACCTCAGTGAGACCTTTAATAGATAGAAAACATAAAAAAGAACCAATCAAAGATGAAGAAATTGGTAATGGATATTAAAAATAAACTAGGGAAATAAATAGTAGACAAGAGAAAGCAGAACAGATCAGCGAACTGGAGAACAGAGTAATGGAAAACAATGTAGTGGGGTGACAGAGAGAAAAAAATAACCAAAAAAAAAAAAAAAAAGAAGGAAAGAAAGAAAGAAAAGAAAAGAAAATAGACTAAGGGAATTTAGTGATACATTCAGCATAATAACATTCACATTATAGGGATCCCAAAAGAACAGAGAGGAAAGTGGGCAGAAAAATTATTTGAAGAAATAATAGCTGAAAACTTCCCTGAATCTGGGGTGGGAACAAATACCCAGATCCAGGAAGCACAGAGAAACCCAATGAAATCAACCCAAGGAGGTCTACACCAAGACATATATTAGTTAAAATGGCAAAAGGAGAATTTTAAAAGCAGCAAGAGAAAAGAAAACAGTTACATACAAGGAAATCCCATAAGGTTATCAGCTGATTTTTCAACAGAAACTTTGCAGGCCAAATGGGAGTGTCATGATATATTAAATGTGTTAACAAAAAACTCTGCAAACAAGAATACTGTATACATCAGGGCTACCCTTCAGAATAAAAGGGAGATAAAAAGTTTCACAGACAAAAGAGAAATTAGAGGAATTCATCACCACCAAAGAAATCCTACAAAAAAATGATACCAGGGACTCTGAATGGAAAGACTGCAAAAAGGAGCAAGAAAAGTAGAAAGCAGAAAGTGGTAAAATTAAGTATAATTACAAAAATCAGTCAAGGAATTCACAAAATAAAAAGATGTAAAGTAAGACACCATATGCATAAAATTTGGGAAGGAGAGGAGAAAAAATGGGTTCAAACATAAGCAACTATCAACTTAGTATGGACTGCTATATGCAGATGTTATATACAAATCTAATGATAACCACAAATAAAAAATTGGTGATAGATATGCAAAAAATAGAGTAAGGAATTTCAATTGGGGTGGAGTTTTTTGGATTTTTCCACATAAAGTATCATGTCATCTGTAAAGAGTGAGAGTTTCACGTCTTCCTTGCCAATTTGAATTATTTTTATTTCCTTTTGTTTTCTGACTGCTGAGGCTAGGACTTCTAGTACTATGTTGAACAATAGTGGTTGAGAGTGGACATCCATGGTTGTGTCCCTGACCTTAAGGAAAAAGCTCTCAGTTTTTCCCCATTGAGAATAATATTTGCTGTCGGCCTTTTGTAGATAGCTTTTGTGATATTGAAGTATGTTACCTCTATCCCTACAGTGTGGAGAGTTTTAATTAAGAAAGAATGGTGTATTTAGTCAAATGCTTTTTCTGCATCAATTGAGAGGATCATATGTTTCTTGTCTAGTTTTATTAAAGTGATATGTCATGTTTGATTTGCAAATGTTGAAACACCCTTGCAGCCCAGGAATAAACTCCACTTGGTCATGGTGAATAAGCCTTTTAATGTATCTGTTGGACTTACTAATATCTTGGTGAGTATTTTGGCACCCATGCTCATCAGGGATGTTGGTCTGTAATTCTTCTTTTTGGTGAGTTCTTTGGATTTGGGATCAAGGTAATGCTGGCCTCATAGAAAGAGTTTGGAAGTTTTCTTTCTGTTTCTATTTTTTGGAACAGGTTCAGAAGAGTAGGTATTAATTCTTCTTTAAATGTTTGGCAAAATATCCCTGGAAAGCCATCCAGACCTCGACTCAGGTGTAGGGAGATTTTTTAATCACTGCTTCAATTTCCTTGCTGGTGAGGGTTTGTTCAGGTTTTCTGTTTCTTCCTCTTAGAGTTCTGGTAGTTTATAAGTCTCCAGGAATGTGTCCATTTCTCCCAGGTTGCTTTATTTGTTGGCATATAGTAACTCAAAATATGTTCTTATAATTGTTTATATTTCCTTGATGTTGATCATGATCTCTCCTCTTTCATTTTTCAATTTATTAATTTTCAATTTATTAATTTGGATCCTTTCTCTTTCCTTTTAAATAAATCTGGTTAGGGGTTTGTTGATCCTATTAATTCTTTCAAGGAATCGGCTTCTAGTTTTATTGATATGTTTTACTCTTCTTTTGGTTTCTGTTTCATTGATTTCTGCTCTAATCTTTATTATTTCTCTTCTGCTTGGTTTAAGCTTTTTTGTTTTTTTCCTCCAGTTTCTTTAGGTATAAGGTTAGATCGTGTATTTTAGACTTATCTAATTTTTTGAGAAAGGCTTGGATGGTTATATATTTCCCATGTAGGACCACCTTTCCTGTGTCCCAAAGGTTTTGAACAGTTGTGTTTTCATTTTCATTTGTTTCCATGAATTTTTAAAATTCTTCTTTAATTTCCTGGTTGACCCATTCATTCTTTAGTAAGATGCTCTTTAACCTCCAAGTGTATAAGTTTCTTCCAAATTTCCTCTTGTGATTGAATTCAAATTCTAAAGGATTGTAGTATGAAAATTACTGGGAATAATCCCAGTCTTTTGGTACCCATTGAGACCTTATTTGTGACCCAGTATGCAGTCTGTTCTGAAAAATGTTCCATGTGCACTCAAGAAGAATGTGTTTACTATTGTTTTAGAATTGAATGCTCTGTATATATCCATGAAGTCCACCTGGTCCAGTGTGTCATTGTCATTCAAAGTCCTTATTTCCTTGTTGATCTTCTGCTTAGATGATTGTCCATTGCTGTGAGTGGGGTGTTGAAGTCCCCTATTATTGTTGTATAATTATCAATCCGTTGCTTTAATTTGGTTATTAATTGGTTTATGTAATTGGCTGTTTCCAAATTAGGAGTATAAATATTTATAATTGTTAGATCTTCTTGTTGGATAGAACCTTTATGTATGATATACTGTCCTTCCTCATCTTCTATTATCATCTTTGGTTTAAAACCTAATCTGTCTGATATTAAGGATTCCTACTTCAGCTTTCTTTTAATGTTCATTAGCATGATAAATGGTTCTCGACCCCATCACTTTCAATCTGGTGGTGTTTTAGGTCTAAAATGAGTCTCTTCTACACAGCATATGAATGGTTCTTGCTTTTTTATTCAATCTGATATCCTCTGTCTTTTGATTGGAGCATTTAGCCTACTTATATTCAGAGTAACTACTGACAGAAATGAATTTAGTGCCATTGTATTACCTGTAAAGTCCCTGTAGATTATCTCTGTTTCTTTCTGGTCTATGCTACTTTTGGGCTCTCTCTTCACTTACAGGATCCTCTCTAATCTTTCTTGCAGGGCTGGTTTAGTGATCACAATTGTTTTAGTTTCTCTTTGTCCTGGAAACTCTTTATCTCTCCTTCCATTCTGAATGACAGCCTTCATAGATGAAGTATTCTTGGCTGCATGTTTTTCTCATTTAGTACTCTGAATATATCATGCTAGCACTTTCTGGTCTACCAGGTCTCTGTGGATAGCTCTGTTGCCAGTCTAATGTTTCTACTATTGTAGTTTAAGGAGCTCCTGCCTTGAGCTTCTTTCAGGATTTCTTCTTTATCTCTGAAATTTGCAAGCTTCACTATTATATGGCAGTGTGTTGATCTATTTTTATTGATTTTAGGGGACATTCCACTTATTTCTTGAACTTGAATGCCTATTTCCTTCCCCAGATTAGGGAAGTTCTCAGCTATGATTTCTCAAATATACCTTCTGTCTCTCTCTCTGTCTTTCTTCTTCCTCTGGGACCCCAATAATTCTAATATTGTTGCACTTCATGGTATCACTGATTTCTCAAATCCTCCCCTTATGGTCCATTAATTGTTTTTCTCTCTTTTCCTCAGCTGCCTTTCTTTCAACTGTCTTGTCTCCTATGTCACTCACTCTCTCTTCTGCCTCATTTACCCTAGCTATTAGAGCAGCCATTTTAGACTGCATCTCAGTTAAAGCATTTTTAAATTTCTGCCTGATTAGATTTTATTTCTGCACTAAGAGATTCTTTAAAGTATTTTATGTTTTTTTCAAGAGAGCTGGTAACTTTATAACGGATATCTTTAATGCCAGCTCTGACATTTCACTTATGTCCATATTGATAAGATCTGTGACAGAAAGTATTACCTATGGTTCTTTCTTTTGTTGTGGTTTCTTTCTTCTAGTGATTTTGCCCAGAGAAAAAAGGATGAATGGGAAAATGAAATAAAAAATATCAAGTGAAATACACACTAGACAAATCTGAAGAGGTCAGAAAACAAAAAAGAAAAGAAAAAGAAAAAAGTAGAAAAGAAAGAATATAATCTCACAGGTGAGGTGGACACAGGTGGACAAAACAGGGTAATCCACTTGCCCTGTGTGTATTTTGTCCTCTTTGTTAGAAGATGGTATATCTCAGAATTATAAAGAAAGCAAAATTTATATATAACAAAAATAAAATTGCATACAGTGAAAGGAAGCAAAAAATGAAGTATATATCTATAAAGTGAAAATGGAAAAATTGAATTTAAAAAAGACTTAAAAACAAAGAGTTGATAAAATTAAAAACTAGTTGAAAAGGAAAAAGAAAAATATTAAACTGAAGGATTAAAGACTCATGCCAAAACCCCAATTCTATATACTATTTTCCCCTAGCACAAGAGTTTTTCAGTTTTGAGTGATCTATTAATTTGGTATTCCCCTGAGGATACTGCTGGTCTTCTGGGGAAGAGGGCTGTTGCATTGATTCTTGGGTGTCTTTGCCTGGGTGGAATTGCACCATTCCTTGCCAGGGGCCAGGCTCAGTGTAAACTCATTTGGATTGCTCTATTTGTCTTTTCCTGCTGCTTTATAGGGTGAACAAAAAAAAACTAAAAAAAAAAAAAAAAAAAAAAAAAGGTGCCACACGAATCTCCAGCCCCAGAGCTGAAGGTTCATGTCCCCCACTCTTCAGTGCACCTTCAGGGAAACTCAATCAGACCCTTTCATACGCTTCAAACTCCCCAGACCCCTGTTGTGTGTACCCACACCAATCCTCCCAGGGGAAGGACAGGTGCCTCAACAAAGCCTGTTTGGGGAGGCTTTGCGTTATCTTTTTCTCATCTGTGCCACTCCTCCTGGGCAAAGGAGCCAGCTCTCACAGCAGTTGTTCTTTTTTGGGTCCCTGCTTGGAGAGTGGTTTCCTAATTGTGCTGGGGTTCACAGTTTATTGCAACACATAGCTGAGAAGCCACTGTGGAGCTCGCTAATTATAGCTGGCTTCTCTGCTCCAACACTTGGACGCTCTGCTGCACTCAGGCATCCCCCTTCTTTCTGTGACCCTGGGGATCCTGAGACCACACTGCTTAAGAGTCTGCCCTGCTTCACCGCCTGAGCATACTTCAGCCAGCGATGTCCCTCATGAAAGCAGACTTCTAAAAGTTCTGATTTTGTGTCCTGCTGCTATATCACTTTCCAGTGGCCTAGAGCCTTACAGAGGCTCCCTTCCCACTGTGGTTTATATATACCCTCAAATTCATGTCTCTGCACCTTCTTCCTTTGCAAAAAGTGGTCTCTTTTCTATTTGTAGAATTGTAGCAATTCTTTCCTTAGATTTCAGGTTGAATTTACAGATATTCTGAATGATCTATTAGATATCTAGGTAAATTCAAGAGACTGGATGATACACAGTTCCCCTACTTTTCCATCATCTACAGGATTCTTCCAGACAAAATAGACTTTGAAAACAAAGACTATAACAAGTTACAAAGAAGGACACTATATAACCATAAAGGAAACAATTCAACAAGAAGATATAACAATTATAAATATTTATGCACCCACCAATAGAGCCTTCAAATACATAAAGCAACTAATAATAAACATAAAGGAAGTAATCAATACTAATACAAAATAATATGGGACTTTAACGCCCTACTTACATCAATGGATAGATCATTCAAATAGAAAATCAACGAGGAAAGAATGGCTTTGAATCACACATTTGACCAGTTGTATCTAATTGGTATATTCAGAACATTCCATCCTAAAATAGCAGAATATACATTCTTTTCAAGTACACATTGAATATTCTCCAGAATAGATCATGTATTAGACCATAAAACAAGTCTCCACAAATTAAAAAGGACTGAAATCACACCATGCATCTTTTCTGACCACAGTGCTATGAACCTAGAAATCAACTATAAGAAAAACTCTGGAAAGCACACACATACGTCTAGGTTAAATAACATGCAACTAAACAAGGAAAGGTCAACCAAGAAATCAAAGAGAAAGTTTAAAAATACATGAATATGAATGAAAATGAAACACAATAGCCTGGAATCTTTTGGAAGCAGCAAAAGCTATTCTAAAAGGGAATTTTAAAGCTAGCTTAGAGGCCTACCTCAAGAAGTGAGAAAAATTTCAAATAATTAACCTAACCTTAAACCTAAAGGAGCTAGGGGGAAAAAAAAAACAAAAAAACAGCAGAAGGAGGGATATAAAAAAAGATTGAAATCAGAGATTGAAAAAAAAAATTGAAACAATGATAAATGAAATGGAAGTTAAAAACGAATAAACAAAACATTGGAAGAGATAAATGAAATCAGTAGCTGGTTCTTGGAGAACATAAAAAAAACCTGATAAGCTACTAGTCAAACCCATTGGAATGAAAGACATAGAAAGAGAGAGAGAGAAATAGGATTCAAAATCAGAAGTGAAAGAGGAGAAATAACAATCAACACCACAGAAAAACAAAGGCATGACAATATTATGAAAAATTATATGCCAATGAATTGGACAACCTAGAAGAAATAGATAAATTCTTAGAAAAAATATTACCTCCCATAATTGAATCAAGAAGAAATAAAAAAATTTAGCAGACTGATTATGAACAATGAAATTGAATCAGTAATTAGGAAAATAAAAATTTAAAAAAAGACCTCCCCCAAACAAAAGTCTAGGACCAGATGACATCATAGGTGAATTTTACCAAACACTTAAAGAAAATTTAATACTTATTCTTTTCAAACTATTACAAAAAAGTAGAAGAGAATGGAAAGTCTCCAAATTCATTCTATGAGGCCAGCATTACCCTGATACAAAAACCAGGTGAAGATAATACAAAAGAAAAGAACTACAGGCCAATATCTCTGATGAACATAGATGCAAAAATCCTCAACAAAACACTAGCAAACCAAATGCAACAACTCATTAAAAAAAAATCATCCACTATGATCATGTCGGATTTATTCCTGGGATGCAAGAGTTGCCCAATATAAGGGGTGCCTGGGTGGCTCAGTCGTTAAGTGTTTGCCTTCGGCTCAGGTCATGATCCCAGGGCCCTGGGAACAATGAAATTGTTTCATTGGATTGAGCCCCACACCAGGCTCCCTCCGGGAAGCCTGCTTCTTCTTCTCCCAGTCCTCCTGCTTGTGTTCCTGCTCTCACTGTCTCTCTCTCTGTCAAATAAGTTTTTAAAATCTTAAAAAAAAGAGATTGTCCAATATTTGCAAATCAATCAACATGATACATCACATCAATAA
>NW_019154289.1:102171-103274 GCF_002288905.1 Enhydra lutris kenyoni
TGACATTGTCCATAGCAACATTTTCCTAGGTAAGTCTCCTGAGGCAAGAGAAACAAAAACAAAAATAAACTATTGGCACTATATCAAAATAAAATGATTCTGCATAGCAAAAGAAAGAATCAACAAAACAGAGACAATCTACTGAATGGGAAAAGATAATCACAAATGATATATCCAATAAAGGAATAGTACCCAAAATACATAAAAAACTTATACGACTCAATGCCAAACCCCCAAAACAAAACAAAAAAAACCCTAATAACCTATTTAAATGGATTAAAAATGGGCAGAAGCCATGAGCAGACATTTCTCCAAAGACATACAGATGGATTACTCATAGGAAGAAGATGGAAGGCTCATCAGGTCATCCTGGAATTTGATTTTCTTAAAAATATTTTTACAATAAGTACAGTATATTATTCACATAGAAGGTCACAAATATGTAATTTATATATGGTTATACATGTTGAAACAATTTGAAGGATGGAGTGAATTATTTTAAAAGCAAGGCATGGGGCACCTTGTTGGCTCAGTCAGTTAAGTGGTTGACTCTTGATTTTGGCTCAGGTCATGATTTCATAGTCCTGGGATCCATCCCCACATCAGCCTCCATACTCAGCAAGTGCCTTTTTCTGCCCTTCCCCTCTACCTCACTAGAGCACACTCTCTCTATCTAAAATAAATAAATAAATCTAAAAAAAAAAAACTAAGCAAAATGCAAGATCCCTATTCCTTTGGTGTCATATAGGAATTCTTTCATGTTTATTTAAATTAATAATCTTAGGGCTGTGCCCAGGGCATATGATATGTTCTGAGCTTATTAAATGAATTAATAAATAAATGAATGATATTTGGTTACTGAATATACCAGAAAACTTGGGTCACCATAACAACACAGTCTTTCCCTGTAAGTAGATATTTATAGGCAAGTCATATTCTAATTAGAATCTTGCATGGGGAGCACATAATTATGACAGGAAAAGGCCATTATTGGTGTTAATATCCCTAGGGTACAACAGCCATATCTAGTAATTTTTGGAGTGATATACTTGTCAGAGGAGAGAGAAAAATTAGGTCTATGGGCTGGTGGACCCAGTCAACCA
>NW_019154289.1:104832-106215 GCF_002288905.1 Enhydra lutris kenyoni
CAAATATTTTGCAGCTGATGATGGGAAGGGAAGTAAATATCTTTTTATATATCTTAACCTGTTAGCCTATCTCATATAATATGTGGAATAGGTTGATTAAAATTTATGGGAAATTTAATACTGTGTAAATGTTTAGTATTTTTAAAATTTGGAATTTTTGAAAAAGAAAGCCAAAATATGAAATGTTTATTTTTTTAAACAAGGTAACAGAATATTCTAAAATATAATTTTGGGATTTATAACTTTACTTTTCTTTCTTCATGTAGCAGACAGCATTACATAGTATTAACAATAGACCATGTGTGCATATAAATTCTCATCAATAATGTTCTCCGTGTATATAGACAATTGTATGCATATTTTTTATTTTGTATATATGTGTGTGTGTCTGTGTGTGTATACAAAATTTTAAAAAATACAAAATTTTTAAAAAGCACAAATATATATATACACACACACATATATACAAAATAAAAATACACACACAAACACACACACACACACACACACACACACACACACACACACACACACATATATATAGTGCAACCATCACCACCATTATCTCAAGAACTTTTCCATCTTCTCAAAATGAAACTCTCTAACCATTAAACAGTAATTCCTCATTCATCCCCAGCCCTGGTAACCACTATTCTACTTGCTGTCTCTAAGAATTTGACTATTCTAGGTATTGCACAAAAGTAGGATCATAAAATTTTTGTCCTTTCATGTCTGGTTTATTTTATATAGCATAATGGCATCAAGGTTCATCCACATGTTTCCCCATTGAATGGATTTGGTATCCTGACTGAAGATCATTTGACCATATATGGATGGGTTTCTCTCTGTGATTTCTATTCCACTGATCACCATTTGTTTTTAGGTCATTATGATGCTCATTTGATCACTGCAGATTTGTAATAAGTTTTTGAAATCATTAAGCATGAGACTTCCAACTTGTTCATTTTTTAAGATTGTTTTAGCTAGTGATATAGAATACTTTGAGATTCTAAATGAATTTAGGATGGATTTTTCTAATATGGGGGGGATTTTGATAGGGATTACATTAAACCCGTGGATCACTTTGGGTGGTAAAAATGTTAAGCTTTCCAATCCATGAACAAGGTATGTCTTTCCAGTTGTTTAGATCTTTGACTTCTTTCAGCAACATTTTATAGACTTCAAAATATAAGCCTTTCAGCTTCTTGGTTATATTTATACTCTGAGTATTTTATTCTTTATGATGCTATTGTAAATGAGACTTCTTTCTTTTTAAGATCTACTTATTTATTTGAGAGAGTGGGGAAGGGGCAGAGGGAGAAAATCTTTCAAGCATACTTCCCACTGAGTGTGGAGCTGAACATGGGGCTCAATCTCAGGACC
>NW_019154289.1:106404-108527 GCF_002288905.1 Enhydra lutris kenyoni
CAGTTTCTTTGTGGAATTTCCAAGGTTTTCTATGTGTATAAGGTCATGTCATCTGCAGACAGAAAAAAAATTTACTTCTTCCTTTACAATTTTGATGCCCTTATTATTATTATTATTTTCTTATTTAGTTGTTCTGGCTAGGACTTCAATCACCTATGTTGAACAGAATACCATTTCTTTTCTTTTTTATTTATTTATTTATTTTTTAATAAAGGCCTGAGTCAGTGTGGCCAAAGGAATCTGGAGGCTACAGAAGAATTTTAAAAGTACCTGACAAGTGTTATACAAGAAAAGTGTTATGTGTAAGGACAGACTTTCAACACTGATGAGACCAGCTTGTTTCACAAGGACCTTGGCAAACAAACCTATGTGACACATATTGTGTTTCACTTGATAAAAATGTTTTGACCAGAGACTCGCAGAAACTTAACCCTATATTCTGTGAAACACACCACAAAGTAATAGTTCAGTGTTCCCTAATTCAGTGTTCACAAGTTTAAAGTATATAACTACCATGAATAGAATTGATTATGCTCTCCAATATTATTACCATAGGGTCTCCAATTCCACTGCACTATTTGTGGTCGCCTGTAAATGCTTTTCCTGGTGTTCTTGCCCTCTCCTCTTCATCTAGACACCTAGATTCAACCATTAAACCTAGGCAACATGGGAAATAATAGAAAATATATATATTGGCCTCTGGCCCTGGTTCCTGGCAGAGAGTTCCTGAAACCGTTGTTATTTCCCAAGGGATAAGAGCTTTATGTAGGAGCATTTGTTCTAATATTTGGTCTTTGACACTGGTTCCTTACACAGAGCTCCTAAATCCTTTGGAATTTTCTGGCTCCTGGATGACGACTGGTTGCCAGGAAGATGCTTGGAACTTTTAGCCCAAGCCCCAACCCCAAGGAACAGAAGAGGGGCTGGAAATTGAGTTAATAATTAATCATACCTATGTGATGAAGTCTCCATAAAAATCCCAAAGGTATGGGATTCAGGGTGCTTCCAGGTTGGTGTCCACAACCACATGTTGGGAGAGTACTCAACTCCACAGGGATAGAAGCTCCTGTGCTTAGGACCCTTCNAGTACTCAACTCCACAGGGATAGAAGCTCCTGTGCTTAGGACCCTTCCAGACCTTGTCTTATGGAGCTCTTCATCTGGCTGCTCATCTACATCCTTAATCATATACTGTATTTATAATAAACATAATAAATGCAAGTAAGAGTTTTCTTGAATTTAGTGAGTTTTTCTAGGAAATAATTGAATTTAAAGGGGGAGGGGAAATCATGGGAACCTCTGATTTGTAGCTAAGTTATGGGTAACCTGGGGACCTATTACTTGCAATTGACAAGTTGAAGTTGGGTGCAGTCTTGTGTCACTGAGCCCTTAACTTGTGGGGTCTGCATTAATTCCAACTAGTATTAAAATTGAACTAAACTTTAGGATACCCAACAGGCATTGCAGAGAATTGCTTGGTTTGGGAGACACACACACACACATACACACACACGCACACACACACACACATCTGGTATCAGAAGTACTGTTAGTACGTTAGTAGACTAATGAGAGAGAAGAAGGACACAGAAGGAGTGTTGTTTTATTCTCCACACTCTGTAATTGCCAGGGAGTCTCTCTCTCTCTGGACCCCCAACCCTAGTGTACCTGAGGTATTCTTCTTCTCGTTAACACACCGTGTGTACACCTCTCTCTCAGCATTTATCACAGCAATCTATTTGTTGATTTGTCTGTTTTCCCCATCCATTTTTAAGCTGTTAGATGCAAGTTACATATATGTAGATATAGATATAGATATAGATATATCAGATAAAATAGTTGTATCTGGTATATATATATATATATTTAGAAAATAATTTCTTATATATATATCAGATAAAATAGTTTTAACATATTAAATTAAGTTTGTCTCCTTAAATATTTTAATAATTCCTCTACCCCCCTATCTTTTTTATTTGAGCTATCTATAATAAAATTTTGCTGACCAAAAATAAACCGCAGCTTAGTCCAAATGGAATAATTAGAAATTTGGAACAGGCTAGCTGAATTAATGTATTTCTACTGTGCTCAGAATAATTCTAGAATATTAGAGCCAGAAGAAAT
>NW_019154289.1:108670-118669 GCF_002288905.1 Enhydra lutris kenyoni
TTCTCATGAACAGGCATACACTGCTGCCAGAGCTGGAACTACTGTTATAGAGCCATTGCTCTAGTGACTACTTATTCCCAGCTTGTCGTGAGCCATTTTTTCTATCACTACTCTCTCTGCCTACTTTATGCTCCTGCCTAGAAGTCCAAGTGCTGATGTTCTCTACAAGCCTAAAACCTCAAACCAAACCAAATGTCACAGGATCAGGTTTCTTTAGATAGCTACTCTCCTTCCTGCTGCATGGAGATCTTGTGCATGCCCACCTAGTAAGATGCTGGTCACCCTGTAAATTAGTTGCCTTTTGGACAAGCACTTCCTTGATGAGTTATAATGGTGAGAAGGTATGCTCCAGCTTCTTAGAGGTCCTAAGAGTGTGGAATGAGCTCAAGTTACACCACTGGGAGCTCCTCCTTCATTGAACAGAGGCAGAAAGTAAAACCTAAAAAGTTAGATGATCACTGCAAGAAGGGTTCCATTCAAAGCCTACCCTGAAGCACATCATCTCCCCATAATAGGAAACTGTCTCTTTGTCTCAGTCCTTTTGACCTATCCAAATGTTTGGAGTAAGTCCACAAGGGCTGAATTAACAGATACATGAGGTTTATGGAATGTGTAAACATATTGCCACGTAAGTTTTATTAGAATTATTTAGGCTTAAAAATTAAGGATGGGTATGGTTTCTGGATTGGTATGTAAGGACATTAGAGGGTTACCACTTTATCTTAACAACAGACACAAAGCTGAACAAACTGAAAAATCAACACTTTTTTTGGATCTTTAAGAGGATTAAGGTCATGGGGCAAACTGTTTCCAACAAAATTGGACAGATAGAGAATTACAATATACTGGAGTAGAAACCTCCCCAGGAACCAGGAATAGGGTCAGAAAATCTGAGCTGTATTGATAAATTGCTGGAGGCTAGGCCTGTACAAATCTGAGAATTAAAGGCTTTAGTGGAAACCAGTCATAGGGGACTGCCACACTTTTGTGACCTTACCGTCAGGAGCTTGACTGGTGCTCACAGGAAATATCACAGTAAATTCCCTTCATGTTTCTGGCAGGGAGAGGGGGAAAGGAATCATTTGGAAATATGCCAGAGCACTCTACTCTTCTTAACATGGTCTATCTTCAAGAAAAACTAGTTAACCTGCTAGAAAACCTGCTGGGATTTTCTCTGAGCCTATTTGACCTAAGGAGGAAAATACCCAACTTCAGCCTATGTGGAGTTAAAAAAAAAAAAAAAAACCAACAAAACAAAACCCAGAAATAGTTGTGAATTTCACAGTCTAGAGGCATAGGCACACTAAAAGACTGAGACCTAACCATAGCACTATAGGATGCTTCCCTCTCACTAGAACTATGACTACATTACCTAAGGCCTACTTACTGTTGTTCATTTCCCCTAGAACATCATATCCAGTAATCAAGAGAAAATTACAAAGCATATTAAAAAGCAATAATCAGAGTTTGAAGAGAAAAAGCAAGCACCAGAACTGGTCATGACAGGGATGTTGGAATTTTCAGAGAGGGAATTTAAAACAATGAAGATTGGACATCAGGAGAAGACAGCAGAGTAGGAAGTTCCTAACCTCACTCTTCATCCCCTGGATACAACTAGAAAATACCAACATCAGTGTAAATAATCCAGAAAATGACCTGAAGACTAGCAAAAGAGACTCGCCACAGCTAAATGTAGAGATGAGCCCACATTCAAGACAATAGGAAGGACAGAGACATAGTCGGGAGCCAAATGGACCTGTGAGGCTGTCTGTAGGAGGGAGGGATGCTGTGGGCTCAGGGAGGGGAGAGGAACAGACCCCACACCAGGCATCCCAGGCAAGGGAGATCCAGACTGGAAAAACAAATCAGCATAATATTTGGCTTTGAAAACCAGAGTGGGCAAACAATCAGTTCCACCTGGAACTTTAAAAACCAGGAGCTTGGTTCTAGGAGAGCCGGAGATAGCACAACAAACACTGTTCCTGTGATACAGCACAGAAGTAGCAGTTTGAAAAATGCCTAGAGTACACAGGAAGATTGATTAATTGATTGATTGATTGATTTCTTAATCTCAGAGTATGTGCTGGAGGGCAAGGATTTTGGGGAGACTTCACCAAGAACAAAACAGCTGGCAGGCACCATTTTGCTCCCCTGCACCCCAGCCTAAATACTGGGACACCTGAGGGAACTAGCACAGCATTAATACTCTAGAACTAGCTTGCAAACAGTATGCCTTGTCCCCACACAGTTCTGTGAAACCGTACCTTCCATCCCAACCTGACTCCCCAGGAGTTTTCCCAGGCAGCTGCAGGTCCTGTCCAGCAGCAGGCCAGCTCTAATCTTGCTGGCACCATGTGTCCTGCCCCCACATTCTGCAGACCTGCTCCCACCAATACACCCTTGGGGTGGAGCCCATCAAAAGCAGTGTTTCAAGCCCAGCACTGTGCAAGCAGTCCAACAGCAGCCAGCACCACTCCGGAGTGATTCCTTTCTGGGAAGAGGAGAAGATAACCACAACCACCAGTTCCACTGTGGACCCAGCAATGAGCTAGGGGCAGACATTTGGTATGACTGCAGGCCCCATCCACCAATGAAAACTTCTCAAGGGAAAACACAGGCAAAGCACCTGCAGTTTGGTGTTACTGCATGTTTAGCAAATGCCTGGTCTGACAGCACAATTTTAAGGTGGTTCCACACTAATGGACTAACAACACAGGGACCAAACCCTGCATACAACATGCAAAGGGAACCATTACAGATGACTGGACTGAAGGCAAACATGGCTCAGCCACATCAAAAGGGTACATANGCTCAGCCACATCAAAAGGGTACATACAACACACATAGGAGAAAACCGTAAAGTGCCAATTTTTGGTAAACAAGGGACGGGGTACTACAGGACATGACAGGACCTCTTCTTCATAAGGACCAGTACTTTCAAGAGCAGGAGATGTAGGTGACTTTTGTAATACATGGAAACAGACACAGAGAGTTAGACAAAATGAAGAAACAGGAAAAAAAGAAGGTTCCAAATGAAAGAACATGACAAAATCACAGCAAGAGAGCTAAACAAAGTGGAGATTAGTAATATACCTGATACAGAATTTAAAGTAATGGTCATAAAAAGAGAAAAGAATGAAGGACCTAAAGGAGGGACTTGAAAAAGAGATAGAACACATAAAAAAGAACAAGTCAAAGATGAACATCTTAAGTAAAATTAAAAATATGCTAGGGAATAAATAGTAGACTAGAGGAAGTAAAGGAATGGATCAGTGATCTGGAGGGTAGAATAATAGAAAGGAATGAAGCTGAACAGGAGAGAGAAAAAAGAATTATAATAAATGAAAATAGACGAATGGAAATAAGTGACACCATCAAGTGCAATAGCATTAGCATTACAGAGGTCCCAGAAGGAGAAGAGAGAGAAAAGAGTGCAGAAGGTTTATCTGAAGAAATAATAGCTGAAAGCTTCCTGAGTATGGGGAAGGAAATAGATATCCAGATCATGGAGGCATAGAGGGCCACCAACAAAATCAACAAAAGGAGGTCTACACCAAGACACATAGTAATTGAAATAACAAAAAGTACTGATAAAGAGAGAATTTTTAAAGCAGCAAGAGAAAACAGTTATGGACAAGAAAATCCCATAAGGCTATGAGCTGATTTTTCAGCAGAAATTTTATAGACCAGAAGAAAGTGGCATCATATATTCAAAGTGCTGACAGGGAAAGAACCTGCAATCAAAAATACTTTATCCAGCAAGGCTATCATTCAGAATAAAAGTAGAAATAAAGAGTTAAAGGAACTCATCACCACTAAGGCCACTCTATAAGGAATGTTAAAGGGGACCCTTTGAGTAGAAAGGAAAGACCAAAAGTAAGAATAAGAAAAGTAGGAAGCAAAAATAAAATAAAATAAAGTGAATCTGTAATTATCAGTGAAGGGATTCATCAATTAAAAGGATGTAAAATATGACACCATATACCTAAAATTTGGGAGGGTGGGGAAAGAAGTAAAGAATGGGTTCAATCTTAAGAAACCATCAACTTAATATAGACTGCTGTACGCATGAGATGTTAGGTACAAACCCAATGGTAACTGAGAATCAAAAATTAGTAATATGTATGCAAAAAATCATGTGAAAAGAAGTAAATACATCACAAAACAAAGCCAGAAAACTGTGAGAGAAGAGAGCAAGAGAAGAATGGAAGAGAGAACTACACGAACAACCATAAAACAAGTAACAAAATGGCAGTAAGTACATACCTATCAATAATTACTTTGAATGTAAATAAACTAAATGATCTAATCAAAAGACATAGGGTGATGGCATGGATAAAAAAGGAAAAAAACATCGATATACTGCCCACAAGAGTCCCATTTCTGAGCACATGCAGATTGACAGTGAGAGAAGGAAAAGTATTTATCATGCAATGGAAATGAAATAAAAGCCAGAATAGCAAAACTTACATCAGACAAAACAGACTTTAAAACAAAGATTATAACAAGAGACAAAGAAGGACACTATATAATCATAAAGGGAACAAATCCAACAAGGAGCTCTAATAATTGTAAATATTTATGTAGCCAACATGTGAGCACCCAAATACATAAAGCAGCTAAGAACACACTTAAAGGAAGTAATCAATACCAATACAATACTAGGGGAGTTTAACACTCCATTTACATCAACGGATAGATCATCTAAATAGAAAATCAACAAGGAAACATAGAACTAGAGGATTTAACATATATATTCAACACATTCCATCTTAAAAACAGCAGAATACACATTCTTTCAGGTGTGCATATTATACTCCCTAGAAGAGATGACATGTTAGGCCATAAAACAAGTCTCAACAAATTATAAAAGACTGGAATTTTACCATGCATCTTTTGACCACACCATTATGACACTAGAAATCAAGCCCAAGAAAAAATCTGGAAAGAATGCAAATATAGAGAGGCTTAATAACATGCTACTAAACAATGAATGGGTCAACCAAGACATCAAGAGGAAATAAAAAAAAAATACATGGAGACAGATGAAAATGAAAGCACAATAATCCAAATTCTTTGATGTTACAAAAGATGTTCTGAGAAGGAAGATGATAGCAGTACAGGCACACCTCCAGAAGCAAGAAAAACTAAACAAACAAACAAAAAACTCACCATATACCTAAAGGATCTAGAAAAAGGCCAAACAAAACCCAAACCAGTAGAAAGAAGGAAATAATAAAGATTAAAGTAGAAATAAACAAAATAGAAACTACAAAAAACCAATAGAAGAGATCGATGATACCAGTAGATAAACAAATTTGAAATGAACAAGGAGAAATAACCAATGTCATGGAAACACAAAGGATTATATGGGATTACTATGAAAAATTATATGCCAATAAATTGGGCAACCTAAAAGAAAAGGATAAATCTTTGGAAACATATAACCTCCTGAACCGGAAGCAGAAGGAAGTGGAAAATTTGAACAGACCGATTTCCAGCAATGAAATTGAATAAAGAGAAATTAACAAAAAAACAATTTATAATTGCCCCCCAAACAATAAAATATCTAGGAATAAACTTAAGCAAGGAGGTAAAAGACCTATACTCTGAAAACTATAAACAGTGATGAAAAAAATTGAATACACCAAGGAAAAATCATTCCATGTTCATGGATTGGGAGAAATCCAATATTGTTAAAATGTCCACACTACCCAAAGTAATCTACAGATTTAATACAGTTCCTACCAAAATACCAACAACAATTTTTTTAAAGATTTTATTTATTTGAGAGAGAGAGAGAGAGCGAGCACAAGTGGTAGGGGAGGGTAGAGGGACAAGAAGACTCCCTGCTGAGCAGGGAGCACAATACAGGATAGATCCCAGGACCCTGGGATCATGACTGAGCCGAAGGCAGACATTTAGCCAACTGAGACATCCAGGCCCCCCAACAACATTGTTTAACGAACTAGAAAAAAACAATCCTAAAATTTGTTTGGAACCACAACAGACCTGGAACAGCCAAAGAAATTATGAAAAAGTAAAATAAAACTGGAGGTATCATGATTGCAGGTTTCAAGCTATATTACAAAGCTATAGTAATCAAACAGTATGGTACTGGCACAAAAATAGACCTATGGAACAGAATAGAAATCCCCAAAATAAATACTTGGTTATATGCTCAATTAATCTTCAACAAAGGAGGCAAGACATTGCCATGGGGAAAAGTTTCAACAAATGGCTTTGAGAAAACTGGACAGCTACATGCAAAAGAATAAAAGTGGACACCTTTCTTACACCATATACAAAAATACTTTTAAAATGGATTAAAGACCTAAATGCAAAACTTGAAACCATAAAAATCCTATAGTAAACATGGGCAGCAACCTTTCGACATTGGCCATAACAACTTTTTTCCAGATATGTCTCCTGGGGAAAGGGAAACAAAAACAAAAATAAACTATTGGGACTACATAAAAATAAAAAGCTTCTGCATAGTGAAGTAAACAATCAATAAAACTGAAAGGCAAACTAGTGAATGGGAGCAGGTATTTGGAAATGACCTATTTGATAAAGGATTAGTATTCAAAATATATAAAGAACTTATAAGACTCAACACACAAAAACCAAATATTCCAATTTATAAATGGGCAGAAGACATGAACAGGCATTTCTCCAAAGAAGACACTCAGAAGGCCAACAGACACCTGAAAAAAATGTTCATTATCATCTACTCTCAAGGAAATGCAAATTAAAACTACAATGAGATATCAACTCATACTTGTCAGAATGGCTAACATCAAAAACAGAAAAAATAAGTGGTGACAAAGATGGGGAGAAAAAGGAAACCTCATGCACCCTTGGTGGGAATGTAAACTGGTACAGTCACTGGGGAAAACAGAATGAAGTTTCCTCAAAAAAATTTAAAATAGAATTATTATATAATCCAGTAATCCCACTCCTGGGTATTTTCCCCAAAGAATATGAAAATACTAATTTGCTAAGATATATGTACCTTATGTTTATGGCAGCATTATTTATTATAGCTAAATTATGGAAGCAATCCAAGTTCCTCAATAGATGAATGGCTAAAGAAGTGGGAGAAATATATATGTGTGTGTATATATATATATACACATATATATTACATTATATCTCTATATCTATATATATTACATTATATATCTATATATATAATATAATACTCAGCCATAAAAAGAATGAAATCTTGCCACTTACAACAACATGAAGGAATTTAAAAAGTAAAATGTAAAGTGAAGTAAGTCAAAGAAAGACAAATACATGAATTCAATTGTATGTAGAAATTAAGAAATGAAACAAATGATCAAAGAAAAGGAGACAAACCAAAAAAAAAAAAAAAAAACTTTTAATATAGAACAAACTGAAGGTTACCAGAAGGAAGGTGGGTGGGCGATGAGTGGAATTGGTGACCAGGACTAAGAGTACAGTTATCACGATGAGCACTGAGTAATGTATAGAATTGTTGAATCATTTTATTGTACACCTGAAACTAATATAACACTGTATGTTAAATATACTGAAATTTTTAAAAATGTAATTTTAAAAACCAACTATGATTAATATGCTAAGGGCTCCAGTACATAAATTAGACAGCATACAAGAACAGATAGGCAGAGAGATGGAAATCCTAAGGAAAAAACCAATGCCAAAGATAGTGACAGAAACAAAGAGTGACTTTTTGGGTTCATTAACAGACTGGACATGGAAAAGATCTTGGAGCTTGAGGATGTATAAATAAAAACCTCCAAGAGTAAAAAATATGGGAACAAAGAATGAAAAAACTGAACAGAATATCCAAGAAATGTGGGACAACTATAAAAGATGTAACATCTGTGCAATGGGAATACCAAAGGATAAGAAAGAAAGGAACAGAAATGAAACTGAAGCAATAATGACTGAGAACTTCTCCAAATTAATGTCACACATCAAACTGCATATCCAGGAAGCTCAGAAAACAAGCAGGATAAATACAAACCCAAACCAAAACCAACCAAACAAAAAAACCTCATATACTACACCTAAGCATATTATTTTCAAACTATAAAAAAGTCAAAGATAAAATCCTGAAAGAAGCCAGAGAAAAAAATACCTTGCCTACTGAAGACAAAGATAAAATAATTATGTCCAACTTCTTTTCANTCAGCAATCACAAAAGTAGGAAGAGGGTGAGGTGAAATATCTAAGGCATTGAGAGAAAACACCACCAACTTAGGATTTGGCACATTACAAAGTTATACTTCGTAAATGAAAAATAAAGGCTTTTGCAACAAAAATTGAGGGACTTTGTTGCTCATAGACTTACATTTCAAGAAACATTTATTAAAATAAATTCTATAGAAAGAAGGAAAATTATGGATATCAAAAACTCAGATCTACATAAAGAAGGGAAAATATTAGAGAAGGAATAAATGAAAATAAAACAAAAATTTTTGCTTTTATTTAAAAAGTAAATTTTGACATATCGTGAAATTTATAAGGTATACAGCATGTGACTTTCATACACTTACATATTGTAATATGATTGCCATTGTAGTGATATTTATTATATTACTTAATTTGAGTACAATATTGTCTATGTTCATTATATTGTGCATTAGATCTCTGTGGCTTATTTATTACTCATTATATAGAGTATATAACAGTATCTATTTGTTAATATATAATTTGTTCAAAATACAACAATGCTTTTGATGATATATACTTGTTTCTGTATCTAACATACAATATATGCTTATGTATGCTTATATAAAATAAAGTGAATGAAAGCACTGATAGAAGATGGGAAGGACAAATGAGGTGTATTTTATTGTTATAAGTTACTTACACTATCTGTGAAGCTGTATGGTGTTATTTGAAAATGACTTGATTAGCTGTAAATGTATATTGCAAATTCTATGGCAACCACTAAAAAACACTAAAAGAAAATATAGTTAATATATTAAGAAAAGAGATAACTTGGAACAAAAGAAAAATGCTTAATTAAAAACAACATGACAGAAAAAGAGTGGAAGACAAAAATAGAAAAAATTGGGGTGACATAGAAAATAGTAACATGACAAATATTAATCCAGTTATGTCAGTAAACACTTGAATGTCAATCATCTAAATATGACAATAAAAAAATCATCGGAATGGATTAAAAAAAACCCAACTCTATGTAGTCTATAAGAAAACAACTTTATTTATTTATTTGTTTGTTTATTTAATTTTCTAAAATTTTATGTATTTATTTGACAGAGAGAGACACAGCGAGAGAGGGAACACAAGCAGGAGGAGTGGGAGAGGGAGAAGCAGGCCTCCTGTTGAGCAGAGAGCTCTATGCGGGGCTCCATCCCAGGACCCGAGGACCACGACCTGAACTGAAGGCAGATACCCAACCACTGAGCCACCCAGGCGCCCCATAAGAAAACAACTTTAAAACATAAAGACATATATAAATTAAAAGTAAGTTAATAGAGAAATATATTTAATGCTAATATTGATCAGAAGGAAATGAAGATTATAATACTAATATCAGACTGAACAAACTTGGAGGCAAGGGAAGTCAGTCTCCAAGGAAACATAACAGTTCTTAGTGTGCGTGAACTTAATAAACAATCATCAAAATATATGAGGCCAAAATTTATGAGGCAAAAACTGGTAGAAGTACTAAGAGAAATAAATTAATACATTATTTATAGTTGGAGACTTCAGCACCCCTCTATCAGAAATGGATAGATCTAGCAGGCAGAAAATCAGTAAGGACACAAATGAAATCAACATTGCTATTAATCACCTGGCTATAATGGACATCCATAGACTATTTCATCTAACAGCAGAGAGACATTCTTCTCAAGCTCATATGGAACATTAATTGAGATAGACCACATGCTGGACCAAATACAAACCATGACCAAATGGGATTTATTACAGGTATGCAAGATTGGTTTACCATCTGAAAATCAATTAATGTAATAC
>NW_019154289.1:118957-144538 GCF_002288905.1 Enhydra lutris kenyoni
AGCTAATGCAGTATAATAATGAAAGGAAATTAAAAGTATATAGACAGTGAAGGAAGAAATAAAAATGTCTTGTTTGGCATTATTATCTATGTAAAAAATCCAAATGAATCCATAAAAATATTCTGGAACTAATAAATGATTATTGTAAGGTTTTAAGATATAGTATTGATATACATAAGTCAATAGCTTAACTATATACCAGCAGCAATTAACAGGTGAAATTTGAAACTGAAAATGTAACATCATTTACATTAGAAGTGTCAAAAATGAAATATTTAGATATAAATATATGAAAAGTACAAAATCTACATGAAGAAACAAAAAAAATCTGATGAAAGGAATCAAAGATGAAATAAAATTAATTTCTGGTCTATTTATGAAAGATATTTTTGAAAGAATGAAAAAAGAAACTATAGATTTAGAGAAAATATTTATAAAAGATATACCTGATAAAGAGCTATTATTCAAAATATATAAAGAACCCTTTTTAAAAAAATCTTAAAACTCAAGAGGATAATAACTAAAAAAAAAAAAAAAGGGCACCTGGGTGGTTCAGTGGGTTAAGCCTCTGCCTTTGGCTCAGGTCATGATCCCAAGGTCCTGGGATCAAGTTCCACATCAGGCTCTCTGCTCAGCAGGAAGCCTGCTTCCTCTTCTCTCTCTCTCTCTCTCTGCCTGCCTTTCTGCCTACTTGTGATCTCTCTCTGTCAAATAAATAAATAAAATCTTTAAAAAAAAAGGGGGGGGGGAGAGACTGAAAATAAACCAATGACCTTAACAGACACCTCACCAAAGAAAAGATATAAATGGCAAATAAACATGAAAAAAATGCTGCATATCATATGTCATCAGAAAATGTGAATTACAACAATAAGATACCACTATACACTTATTAGAAAGGCCAAAATCTGGAACATTGACAACAGCAAAGGCTGGCAAGGCTGTGGAGCAACAGGAATTCTCATTTATTCTGGTGGGAATACAAAACAGTGGATTCACTTTGAATGACTATTTGGTGTGTTTGCTTGTTTTTTTCCAAGCTGAACATACTCTTACCACACAACCTAGTCATTACATTACTTGATATTTACTCAAAGCATTTGGAAACTTATACCCCCACAACCCTGTACTTAAATGTTTATAGCAACATTATTCATAATTACCAAAACTTAGAAGCAACTAAGATGTTCTTCAGTGGGTGAATGGATAAACTATGATACATCTAAACCATGGAATATTGTTCAGCACTATAAAGAAATGACCTATCAAGCTATGAAAAGTCACAGAGGAAAGTTAAACGCATATTACTAAGTGAAAAAAGCCAATATGAAAAGACTATACACTGTATGATTGTAAGGATATTCTGGATAAAGCAAAATTATGGAGACAGTAAAAAAAGATCAGTGGTTGCCAGGAGTTGGGGGACAGATGAATAGGTGNGAATAGGTGAATTACCAGGATTTTAGGGTAGTGAAACAATGCTGTATACTACAGTGTTAAATATATATCATTATACATTTGTCCAAACCCCTAGAACATACACCAAGAGTGAACCCTATTGTAAACTATGGACTTCGGGTGGTAATGATCTGGGGTCCTCAGTTATAACCAATGTACTAATCTGGGTGGGAGGATGTTGATAATGTGGGGAGGGCAAGGGGTAGAAGGGAAATCTCTGTACCTTTCTCTCATATTTGCTTTAAACCTTAAACCACTCTAAAAATAGTCTTTAAAAAAATTAAGAATGGCTGACATAATTGAAACACTGACTAAATGGGTCTACAACACGTTATTTTCTTTTTTGTTGTTTTTTTTTGTTTTGTTTTGTTTTGTTTTTTGTTTTCCCAAAAATTTTACTGGGGGAAAACTACAAAACATTTACAGTACAATGTTTACAGTCACAATTTGCAGTGAACTGATTCCCCAAAATATATTACAACTCAAGTTGACTTATCTCGTTACATTCAAAAACCTACTTCTGTCAAGTAGTCCCGAGTACATACATACATAGTGCTCCAACTGGACCTACGTACAAACTAAAGCTACTGCTCATTCATCCGCTGTCCAGGAAAGCATTCCTGCTTTTCTACACATGCAAAAAAAAAAAAAAAAAAAAAAAAAAAAATTACAAGTTTTGGAATTTTCTGTAATGAAAACAAGGCATATTCATGTACTACATACTATTCTTAGCACTAAGAGGTGGCCTCTTCACTTTAGATCTATATAAGAAAGTGGTAAATATCTTCTCCTTTTGTGCAGTTGAACCCATCCTACATTCAAATTCTCTCAAGCACTGATAGAAAAATACTTATTTGGTTGAGGAAGATTTAAGGGAAGTTCTGGCCCTTTCCAAAGGCACTGTGAGACTAACTCCCCCACCCCATTATTGCTACATGTCTTTAAACACAGAGTATGTCACAGTAGAATTGGTGGGATAAACAAAAAACAAAATTTTTCTTCTTGCTAATTTAAAAAGCTGGAATGACAAAAAACATGCCACATTTAAGCCTGCTTGCAAAGTATGTGGTCAACTTTTTTTTTCTTTAAAGTTGGGTGGGCTACAACCATTATACATTCTAAGAAAACTCATAAGATATTCCTCAAACTACTTCCACAGCATCAGGATAGATTTCTGTAAAGAAATCATGCAATCTTTCAAATTTACGTAAATAAGGAAAGAAATTAATGAAATAATGATTATATACAATCTCTTAAATTAAGATTTTTTTACTCATTTACAATAAAATAACCAAGTGAAGTTACAAAAGGCATATATTATGGTGAAAAGAACATACACTCCACATTTTGCTGATTAATGATGGCAATCATAATTTAACATAACAAAAGAATATATATCTATTGCTTTTCATCATATTGATAAATACAGTATGAACAAAAATTTCAATGTATACTTTTCACAAAATAATAAATAAGTTAAATAGTTTTTTCATATTGAGTTGTGGTGCAGTGGTGCGAATCAACTCAAAACAGCTAAAAATTCAGCAGTTATTCCCTCAAACGATTAGGAACTAAGCTCTGCCCAAGGCTTCCAGAAAGAGCAGACAAAATGGTTCTAAAATTAAACATCCCCTAAGTGGTGGCAACAAAACCAATAATCAGTAGGAAACTTTGGAATGCACGTTTGTTTGTTTTTTTCCAGACATAAAGAACTTTGTGTCAAACAAAAACCTATGGAGCAGAGGACTACAATCAAGGCATATTCCTGGTAGACTATTGGATTCCAGAAGCTTAGAGGTTTAGCAAGGTGGTGGCTGGCTGTTTGTTTACACTGAAGACAAACGACAATTAAGAACTTCTCTCACATAAGAGTTCCCACATTTGGACTGTAACTAATGCCTTTCAAGTGAAGATACAGAATGGTGGTTGGTAGCTGCTGGTGCTGGGTTGATTTTTTTTTTCCCCCTAAAGTCCCAAACTCTTAGGAGACCTAAAAAAGTTTTAAGTGTTTGGTTTTTTGTTCTGTTCGCATCACAACTGCCCTGTTGTATTTTGTTCATCAATACAAAAGTTCGTTGGTTTTTTTTTTTTTGCTCAACAAGAATGAAA
Organism: Enhydra lutris kenyoni; assembly: GCF_002288905.1. Lineage (NCBI taxonomy): Eukaryota > Metazoa > Chordata > Mammalia > Carnivora > Mustelidae > Enhydra > Enhydra lutris. The sequence continues at coordinate 122,525 of NW_019154289.1, forward strand.
CTTCATAATAATAATAAAAATAATAAAAACAAAAAAACAAAAAGAGAAAACCGAAAGGGGAGGGGTGGGGCCCCTCCCGGCACACAAGTTCGAGTCCAAGTGCTAGGTGCGGCCTGCAGTCTCTGCTCCTGGCCTGTCACCCCCCCACTCCCGCGCCCCTCCCTGCCCGTAACAGGGCTCCAGGTGGCAGGGGCGCCCTCCAACNCCTCCCTGCCCGTAACAGGGCTCCAGGTGGCAGGGGCGCCCTCCAACGACCCCCAGAACAGCCTTCCCCCTTCCTCCTCTTCCTCCTCGCTGGCGCCCGGCGCCCTCTTGCCTCAATCGTCAGAGATGGACAGGCGGGAGAAGATGGGCAGGCGGCGGCCAGGGTCGAGGCTGGGGGACTCGGAGCCGCTGAGACTGCCCGAGCTCAGTGAGCCGCTCAAGTAGCTGTCACGGTCCGACAGCGAGTCCGGGGTGCTAGGGGGCGCGTCGAAGACGGGCGAATCCTACAGGCCGCGCGGCAGCTGGAAGTTGAAGGGTGCCGAGGATGGCGCGGTGGCACTGGCAGGGAGGGGCGCGCTGGGCGGCGCCGGGGGCTGCGCTGGGGGCACCAGGCCCTGCTGCTGCTGCTGCTGATGGTGCTGCTGCTGCTGCTGCTGCTGCTGGTGGTGGTGGTGGTGCTGCTGCTGCTGGTGGTGGTGGTGGTGCTGCTGCTGCTGCTGCTGCTGCTGGTGGTGCTGCTGCTGCTGCTAGCTGCGATAGTAGGCGGCGGCCCCGGCGGCGCAGTTGTGGGTCTGGATGGCAAGCGGCGTGATGAGGCTGCTCAGCTCCGGGCCAAACGCAAAGGCGTTGTTGGCGCACGAGGCCGACGAGGAGGCCGCGCACCGGGCGCCGGGCGCCAGCGGGTCCTCCTCACCCCCTGTGCCCTACAGCAGCGCCGCCGCGGCCGCAGCCGCCGCCGAGGCACAGCAAGTCGGAGCGCCCGAGGGCGTGGAGGCTGCGGAGGCGGACGAGCAGGACGAAGCAGAAGAGGAGCAGGACGAGGCTGAGGAGCAAGAGGGTGGTGGCGGCGGCGTGCGCGACGTGGGGCTGTCGAGAAGCAGCGGCGACTTGAGGCCCCCCGGGGGCTGGTGGTGGCCCGATGGGAAGCCTGAGAGGCTGAGGCTGTGATGCATCTTGGGCCGCGGCTCCCGGGAGAAGCCCAGGTGCAGCGCGTCCCGCGCGCTTAAAGCGCGCAGGTCCCCAGAGGCTCCCCAAGACAGCGCTGGCCGCCGCTCGTCTGCGTGGTGGATGAAGTGGCAGCGCGGCCCGTAGGGGCAGAAGCCTATGGTGTGGAAGGTGCGGCACAGCTCGGTCTTGTACTTGGGGTGCTGGGTCAGGCTGCGTAGCTCGTGGAAGCCGTGCGCGAACTGGCACTTCTCGCCGTACTTGCACGTGCCGCTCTCCTCGAAGGGCCGGCACATCTCAGTCTTGTAGCGCGTGGAGTTGATCTGGGAGCCGCCGCCCCCGTTCCGCTGCTGCTGCTGCAGGTGCAAGAGGTGCTGGCTGCACTTGCCGTTCTCGCTGAACGAGAGGTCCAGAAATTTGTTCTCCCTGTTCCGCTGGGCCGTGCCTCCGCCCCCTGACGGCTCCTTGAGGGTGCCGTAGGAGGCCGGGCCGCCCTCCGCCCCGCTGCCACAGCTGCTGCGGTTAGCCGCGCCCGGGAATTTGGGCAAGCAGCTGCCCGGGCTAGGCGCGGGGTGGGCGAGCACGTGCAGGTTGCTGGCCGAGTGCCGTCGGAGAAAGCCCGGCGTGAAGCCCGAGCTAGGGGCGGCGGCCACGGGTGTCCCCACCGCCTTCTTGTCCAGCATGTTCAGATTGAGGTTGGCCAGGGATTTCTCCGTCTTGCACAAGAAGTCGATATAGTAGAAGACGGACAGAAGTGTGGTCGACATGTTTCTGGATCCTGTAATGGTCGGAGTTGCAGGCAGGGAGGTCCAGAGGAGCCCTCGGGGCAACAAGGCCGGACTCGAGCCACGACGAATAACGGGTGACCGGCCGGGGAGGGACCGATAGTTTGCCAGGAGACGAGACAAGAGGGAAAGGGAAGCAGCGCGGCCTGGTTTGAGGGTGCCCGGGAGTGCGCAGTGGGGGAGGGGGGAGGACAGAGGAAAAAAAAAGCGCTCCTCCGCCCCCCGGGGGTGCCCGGCCGGTCCGCCCCCCCCCCCCCCCCCGCCCCGCGCGGAGCCAGCGACAGCTCACAGACTGCTGGACCACAACACGTAATTTTCATTTGTCATTTCATTTGTTTTCATTAACTTCAATCTAAATAAATGAGTTGGTGCCTAAAAATAAATGTCACACCACAAGGAAAACTGGTGTGAAATTTACCAGAGCTGCCATTATGTGAAGCTCTTAGTATTTGGTTTAGAAGTTGGAAGCAAGGTAATATGGAAGGTAGAAATTCATTTAATTGATATTTATTGAGAACTAAGTATGTGTTGGACACTTTACTAAGCTTTGAAATCAGCAGTAAATAAGGAAGATATAGTTCCTGCTCTCAAGGATCATAAATAATACATATTCAATAGACCTATTTTCCCTTTTTTAAGAATGAAGAGTAGGACAAATGATGGAATGAGGGTTTAAAACTAAATCATACAGACTACCACAGTTTTCTAATTAAAGTATTAATGAATAACCTTAAGCAACCAAAATAGAAATCTGAACTTTAAAAGTGATGATTTGACTCCAATTTTAACCAAAATTGTGAGTCAGAATAATCCCATAGGATATTTTCAATAATTAATGACTCTGATGCTCATTAGGGTTTTTTCCTTTTCCTTCTCCCCCTACTGTCATTTCCCCTGATTAAAAAGAAAGTAAAACAAAACCAAAAATCTCTCATCAAATATTAGTAGTCAACATCTTAATTATTGGCTTGATTTTAAGCTTTCAAAAACTCAGTGATGTAGGATTATAAATCTCAGACCCCGTAGTACTGAGCAGTTACCAGTTTGCATCACTAAAGACTCATTATTGCCTCAGCAAGTGTCCATCCAAGTCATTCAGCACCAGACCAATGGTAAAGAATCTGTCTTAATTCCAGCTCTGATTTCCAGCTGATTCATTACTGCTCACAAAGAAATTTCCTGCAACCCATTAAAACCCCAAAAGTATAGGCTCATGCATGGAGTGCTCCTTCCTGCTGTTAATCTCAGTACCAGAAAAGACATGTTGCCAGCAGTGGAATATCAAGCAGGAGGTTTCTGGAGAATAAGTCTAATATTACTCCATATTTACCACTACTTTCCTGGAATTAAAAATGTCTGGATTCCTGGGGGAAGACACTGTTACTCAGAACTTTGAAACTCAGGTCAGGGTCAACAGATATGGACCACATCATTCCCCAAACAAAAAGAATATTAAGCCCTAAAGTCAAATCTCATACCGTGCTCATATTTAATATCACTTCACTTAAAGTGGAGCACAGATTTACACCTTTGAGCTGTCTCCCAACTCCACTTTGTATTCTTATATAGTTTGTACACTCTGCTTCCTCAACCAAAGTCTTTCCCCATGCTTGGCCACCAGCTATTACTCTATGTAATTAGTAGATATACCCTTGCCCTCCACTTCCACCTTAAATGCTCCCAATTTAGATGGTATTGCAATCCCAAAGAGCGAATGTGAGCACCCTGCGATATTGGGCCACGAGTAGTTTCACTGGGAGAAGGACACTTCTGATCCCCTGTACTCCTGGAAAATGAAGCAGCAGTTAGATTCACCTAGAAGCCACACAAGCTCAACTGCCTGCTAGACACTTCAATCTTGCACACTGACTGACTCACAGGAATACTTAAGTGTCTGGGCAGCTTTATGCCTGTTTTGGTAGAATGATTGTTGCATTCCATTTCAGGATAACACATTTATTACGAAATAAAATGGAAATCTTGTCATAATAGTGAATTTATAAAACTAGGATAGATTTTTCTAAAGTCATATTCACTTTTATTATAATAATCTATCCTCATATTTAAAAATAATGTCAGGGGCGCCTGGGTGGCTCAGTGGGTTAAAGCCTCTGCCTTCGGCTCAGGTCATGATCTCAGGGTCCTGGGATCGAGCCCCGCATCGGGCTCTCTGCTTAGCAGGGAGCCTGCTTCCTCCTCTCTCTGTCTGCCTCTCTGCCTACTTGTGATCTCTCTCTGTCAAATAAATAAATAAAATCTTTAAAAAAAATAATAATGTCAATTATTATTAAAATATGATGTGATTCTATAGCTTATTGACACAGAAAAGTAAGCCCTCAGACAACTTAAAGCCCTCAGACAATAGTCATTTCAAGTCAACCAGAAGAGTTGAAGCTTACAGGTTTCTGTGACTCTTGAAATGAATTCATCAAGAAATTTACATTTCATTCTCTGGGTTTCCTTATTGTAATTTTGTGCATGGAAATCAAACAACTTGGTTATCAAAACAAAGGCCATCTAGAAGCCCCAGAATATGCTGATCTCAATTTTTTGAGATGATTACCTAAACAAAACATTTAAAAACCTTTTTGAGACTTCTGGACTCATTGAGAATATATGTATAGATTCTTGCAAACTTTGAGAGCCTTTCCATAGTTTATTTCTGCACAATCAAGAGCTCCATCTGTCCTTGCCAGGATTGAGAGATTCCCATAACATGCCAGACTGATCCACAATCTTGATTGGATGCATATGCTTACATATCTTTTGCAATTACCAGCTATAAACTTTACTGAAATGTCTTTCTTCTGGCAGGATATGCTAATATATAAAAGATTACATAAAATGCTGCCCCCTTTTTCTGATATTTAGCAATCCTACTCCCACCATCTATGTTAATCTATGTTACATTATAATTATAATTAAAATATAATAAAATCCAGTCAAAAATTAACACTAAATAATATATACATAATGGAATACTATGCAGCCATCAAAAGAAATGAAATCTTGCCATTTGCGACAACGTGAGTGGAACTAGAGGGTATCATGCTTAGCGAAATAAGTCAATCGGAGAAAGACAACTATCATATGCTCTCCCTGATATGAGGGAGAGGAGATGCAACATGGGGGTTTAAGGGGGTAGGAGAAGAGTAAATGAAACAGGATGGGATTGGGAGGGAGACAAACCATAAGTGACTCTTAATCTCACAGAACAAACTGAGGGTTGATGGGGGGAGGGGGGTTGGGAGAGGCGGGGTGGGGTTATGGACATTGGGGAGGGTATGTACTATGGTGAGTGCTGTGAAGTGTGTAAACCTGGTGATTCACAGACCTGTACCCCTGGGGATAAAAATATATTATATGTTTATAAAAAATAAAATTTAAATTAAAAATAATTAACACTAAATAAATCAGAATCCCAGCAAGGTTTTCAAAATGGAAGTTGATAATCTGACTATAAAATTTGTATGATTTGCAAAAGGCCAAGAAATGACATTCTTAAAGAAGAATTAAATAAGAGAAAGTATTATACAGATACTAAAACTTAATATAAAGTTATAAGAAGACAATAAGAGTGAAACAAGAATAGAAAATAAACCAATAGAAAATATGTATCCAAAAACAGACCCATGCATAAGAGGACACATCATCTATGACAAAGGAAGTACTAAAGATTAGTGATAAAAATTAGTGATGGTGCTAGGTCAATTGCACAACCATATGTAAAAGGTAAATCTTGAGATCTGTCTTACACCACCTACAAAAATCTATTCCTGAAAGAATTAGCTTGGAATTATAAAAAATACATATTTCATAAGATAAATTATTTTTATGACCTTGAGGTAGGAGAGGTAGGAAATGATTTCTTCCCTTTTTTGTTTATTTTTTTAAGATTTATCTACTTATTTGAAAAAAGGGAGGGGCAGAGGGAGAGAAGCAGACTCCCTGTTAAGCATGTGGAACCCACACAGGGCTCAATCCCATAACCCCAAGATCATGACCTGAGCCAATACCCAGATTTGGATGCTATTTAAAAAAAAAAGATTTTATTTATTTGGAGGGATAGAGAGAGAGAGAGGCATGAGGTGAGGAGGGGCAGAGGGAGAGAGAGAATCTCAAGCAGATCTAAAGTCTGAGTGCTGAGTGCAGAGTCCAATGCAGGGCTTGATCTCACAACCCGGAGACTATGACCTAAACTGAATTCAAGAGTTGGATACTTAAACAATTTAACCACCCATGCACCCTAGAAAGGACTTCTTGAACAGATTATAAAAAGCAATAGCTATAAAGGAGGAGATTGATAGACTAGACTACATTCAAATAAAGGATTTTTTAATCAAAGACACCATGGTGAGAGTGAAGAGGCAAGTAACAGTGTGAGTAAATATATGCAACACATATAACTGACAAAGGTCTCACATTCAGAATATGTAAAAACCTCCTAAACTTAATAAGAAAAAGTCAAATGATCCAAGAGAAAAATGAATAGAAGATCTGAAAGGGGAATTCACAAAAGAAAGTATGTAAGCGGTATCTACTTTCATTAATAAATACATCAGAGCAAATGAAAATCACAATAATGAGGCACCACTACACATACAACACCAGCTAAAATTGAAGACTGACAACCCCTCAGTGCTCACATGGATGCAGAGCAACAACTCATTTGCGACAGGAGGAAGTGCACTGAGTTTGGTGGTGTATACTAGATCTAAAAAATTAACAGTGTGCCCCACTCCCTCCATCCAGGTGGGCCTCTGTCCCAGCACTGCAGATACCCTCCCCTAGAAGACAAGTGTGAAGACCTTGCAAATCAGCATGCGTCCTGCTTCCATGCACACTGCAGATTCGCCTCCTCTGATACGCTCTTGGCCAGAGACCAACCAAAGCAGTATCACAAAACTGGCAATGTGCAAGCAGCCTTGACAAGAGCCAGCACCACTCCATACTGAGTCCTGCCCAAGGGAGAGTAAAAGATAACTACACACAACAGTAAGACCAACCAACACAGAAGTGGGCTGGTAGCAAACAGCTGATCTGAATGTAGCCCCACCCACCAATGAAAGCTTCTCAGGGGAAAACACTCTGCAATTTCGTGCTATTACATCTCCGACAAACAACAGGGCTGACTCAACTTCAGCCCAAGGTGGCCCCAGAGTAGCCTACTAACACCACAGGGACTGAAACCTGCCCACAACAAGCAAAGAGAGCCATTACAGACAACTGGACTAAAAGAAAAATGGCTCAGCCATGACATCAGGGTACATGCAACACACATAGGAAAGAAGCCTGAAGTGCCACGTTCTGGTGAACAAGGGACAGGACACTGCAGAGCACCATAGGGACCTCTTATTCATAAGGACACTACTTTCAAGAGAAAGAGACATAGCTAACTTTCTTAATACCTAGAAACATACATAGAGAGTTAGATAAAATGAGGAGACAGAAAAAATATCAAAGAAGAGGACAAAATCACAGCAAGAGAGCTAAATGAAATAGGGATGAGTAATATGCTTGATAGAGAATTTAAAGTAATGATCATGAAGATAATGGGTTTGAGAAAAGAGTGGAGGACCTCAGTGAGACCCTCACCAAACAGATAAAGAAGAACCAATCAGAGATGAAGAGCACAATAAATGGAGCTCAAAGTACACTAGATAGGATAAATACCAGACTAGAGGAAGCAGAAGAATGAATTAACAGCCTCAGGACAGAGTGATGAAAAATAAGAAAACTGAGCAGGTGAAAAAAAAAAAGAAAGAAATTAGGCAAAGTGAGAATAGACTTAGGGAATCCAGTGACACCATGAAGCATAATGACATTGACATTATAGAGATCCCAGAAGGAGAAGAGAGAGAGAAGGGGGCAGAAAATTTATTTGAGGAAATAATAGCTGAAAACTTCCTGAATATGGGGAAGGAAATAGAAATCCAGACTGAGAAGGCACAGAGACGGCTCAGTAAAATCAACCAAAAGAGGTCCACACCAAGACACACAGTAATTAAAACTGCTAAAAGGTAGTAGTAAAGAGAGAATGTTTTAAAGCAACAAGAGAAAACAGTCCCATACAATGGAAACCCTGTTAGGTTGTCAGCCTGATTATTTTTAAAGAGTTTATTTATTTATTTGAGAGAGATACAGATAGTGAGAGGGAGCAAGAGTGGGGAGGACAGAGAGAAGTGGGCTCCCTGCTGAGCAGGGAACCAGATACAGGGTTCCATCCCAGGACCCTGGGATCATGACCTTAGCTGAAGGCAGATAGTTAATGACTGAGCCATCCAGGTGCCCCTGCAAGCCTGATTTTTCAGCAGAAAATTTGCAAGCCAGAAATGAATGGCATGATATATTCAAAATGCTGAAAAAAGAAAAAAAAAAAAACCACCTTGCAAATTAAAATAGTGTATCCAGCAAAGCTATCATTCAGAATAGAAGGAGAAATGAAGAATTTCCCAGATAAAAATTGAATAAGTTCATGACACTAAAACAATCGAACAAGAAATGTTGAAGGTGACTCTTCTAGTGGGAAGGAAAGGTCATAAGTTAAGAAAAGCAGGAAGCACAAAAGCAGTAAAAGTAAGCATATTTGTAAAAATTAATCAAAGGACTCACAAAAGAAAAGGATGTAAAGTACGGCATTAAATACCTAAAACATGACAGGGAGATGAGGCAAAAATGGGTTCAAACTTAAGCAAACATCAACTTAATATAGACTGCTATATGCAGATGTTATATACAAACCTCTTGGTAATGCAAAATCAAAGAACAGTAATAGTTATACAAAAAGTAAGGAGAGAATAATCCAAGTAAATCACTAAAGAGAGGCAAATTATTGTGAGAGAAGAGAACAAGGAAGAAAGGAACAAAGAAGATCTATAAAAACAACCATAAACCAAGCAACAAAATGGCAGTAAGTACATACATGCAAATAATTATTTTGAATGTAAATAAACTAAATGCATCAATCAAAAGACATAGGGTGATGGAATGGATAACAAAGAAAAAGAACACCTACATGCTCTACAAAAGACTCATTTCATATACCTAAAGATACACACAAATTGAAAGTAAAGGATGGACAAATATTCATCATGCAAATAAGTGTGAAAAGAAAGCTGCAGTAGAGAATCTTATATTGAATGAAACAGACTTTAAAACAAAGATGATGGGGTGCCTGGGTGGCTCAGTGGGTTAAAGCCTCTGCCTTAGGCTCAGGTCATGATCCCAGGGTCCTGGGATCGAGCCCCGCATCGAGCTCTCTGCTCGGCAGGGAGCCTGCTTCCTCCTCTCTCTCTGCCTGCCTCTTTGCCTACTTGTGATCTCTATCTGTCAAATAAATAAATAAAATCTTTAAAAAAAATTAAAAAATAAAACAAAGATGATAATAAGAGACAAAATAGGGCACTACTTGATAATATAGAGGAAAACCCAACAAGAAGGTATAGCAAATGTAAATATTTATGCACTCAACAAAAGAATAAACAAATGCATAATATGATTAATAACAAACATAAAGGTAGTAATCGATAATAAAATGATCATAGTAGAGGGATTTAACACCCTACTTACATCACTGGAGAGGTCATCCAAACAGAAATTCAACATGGAAAAAGGGAACTGAATCACACATTGGACCGGTGGATTTAACAGATACACTCAGAACATTTCATGCTAAAACAGCAGAATACACATTCTTTTCAAGTGCACATAGAATATTCTCCAGAATATATCACATATTAGCCCACAAAATAAATCTCAACAAATTAAAAAATATCAGTCATACCATGCATATTTCCTGACCATAATGCTATGAAATTAGAAATCAACCACAAGAAAAAAATCTAGAAAGAGCACAGACATATCAAGGTTAAATAACATGCTATGAAACAATGAATGAATCAACCAAGAAATCAAAGAGGAAATAAAAAATTACATGGAGACAAAGAAAATGAAAACACAATGGTCCAAAATCTTTAGGATGCAGCAAAAGATGTTCTGAGAGGGAAGTTTATAACAATACAGGCATACCTCAAGAAGCAAGAAAAATCTCAAATAAACAACCTAATCTTACAATCTAGAAAAAGAAGAACAAAATTGAAAACAAGTAGAAGAAAGGAACCTGTCAAGATTAGACCAGAAATAAACAAAATAGAAACTGAAAACAAACAAACAAACAAACAAAACAATAGCACAGATCAATGAAACCAGGAGCTGGTTCTTTGAAAAGCTCAACAAAATTGATAAAACTTTAGCCAGATTCATCACAAAAAAAAAAAAAAGAAAAAGAAAAAGAAAGAAAGAGTGAGAGACAGAGACACAGAGAGATGAGAAAGAGAGTGAAAATCAGAATGAAAGAGAAGAAATAACAACCAACACAACAGAAATACAAAGGATTATAAGAGAATATTATGAAAAATTACATGCCTAGACATTGGACAACCTAGAAGTGGGTAAATTACTAGAAACATACAACCTCCTTAAACTGAATCAGGAAGAGATAGAAAATTGGAATAGATCAATTTCCAGCAATGAAAGAATAAGTAATTAAAAAACTCCCAACAAACAGAAGTTCAGAACCAGAGGGATTCATAAGTGAATTCATAAGTGAATTCAAATATATCAATACTTGCAAATCAAACAACATGATACATCAAATCAATAAGAGAAAGAACACAAATCATATGATCAATTTAATAGATGCAGAAAAAAAATTTGAAAAAAAACATCCAATTATGATAGAAAGCTTGTAGGTTTAGAGGAAACATATCTCAAAAAAGTCTATAAATGAAAAACACATCACTTACCTCATACTCAATGGTGAAAAACAGAAAAATTTCCCTCTAAGTTCAGGAACAACAGAAGTATGTGCATTCTCACCACTCATTCAACATAGTACTGGAAGTTATATGCAAGCAATCAGACAACAAAAAGAAATAAGAGGGGTATAATTGGTGAGGAAGAAATAGAACTTCCACCATTTAACAGAGGACATGATACTATATATAGAAAACGCTAAAGATGTCACAAAAAATCTACTAGAACAGATAAATGAATTCAGTAAAGTTGCAGGATAAAAAAATCAATATACAGATATCCACTGCATTTCTATACACTGGTGATGAATCGAAAGAGAAATTAAGAAAACGATCCTATTTACAATTGCCCCAAATTAATAAAATACCTAAGAATAAACTTAACCAAGGAGTTCAAAGACCTGTACTGAGAACTTTAAAACACCGATGAAAGAAATTAAAGAAAACAGAAACAAATGGAAGTCATTCCATGCTTATGGATTGGAAGAACAAATATTGTTAAAATGTCCATACCACCCAAAGCAATCTAGAGATTTAATGCAACTCCTATCACAATGCCAATGGCATTTTTCACAGAACTAGAACAAACAAACCTAAAATTTGTTTGGAATTCCTACAGACCCCAAATAATCAAAGCAATCATGAAAAAAATAAATAAATAAAACAAAGCTGGAGGTAACACAATTTCAGTTTCAAGCTATATTACAAAGCTCTAGTCATCAAAATAGTATGGTACTGGCACAAAAACAGAGAGGATCAATAGAACAGAATGGAAAGCCTAGAAATACATCTATAATTATATGGTAAATTAATTTATGACAAAGGAGGCAACAATATTAATTTTAGCCACAAATGACCATTTTTCAGACTGGGAAATAAATGCTTAGTGAAGCTGAGGACCTTATTGCAAATCACACAGCTGGTGAGTGACTGAGCTTATGCTGTGTGATTGTTCTCTCAACCTCAGTGCTATATGGTTTTCCTTGACTCAGATCTGGAAGCCTCTAGAGTCCTGTTTTAAGGTTAATTATAATTGTGTCTCTCAAATGGACACTTCAAATTCACATGAATGATGAAACAATGAAATTGCCTTGTGTAGCAATTTTTAGTGCTCTTTGTGAATTAATTTACCTGCAGTCCCCCAGGTTGTCCTCTGCACAGGCAGGACATAGTACAAATTCTACTTTGAAAATGTGGAAGAAAAATGCAGCTGTCCAGAGTGTTGGAAATGCTTACAGCATGTAGAACCCCACACTGTTTAACTTTAGAGGCTCTTTGGCACACAGGTTGGCCTTCTTGGTATTATAGCTTTAGCAGAAGCCTAATCCAGATTTAAAGCAGAGGACAGTGGCTAGAAAAATGGTCTCCTTCCTCCTCGCCTACTTCATATCAAAAATTTCTTTTGAACTAATTAGCAAAAGTGGAACAATGTCAGGAGGATGAACATTTCATATTTTCTCAAATTCACTTATTATACTGGAAGATTCACCTTTCCCTATCCCACTCCTTTTCTATTAATATATAAATTAATTTATCCAGAAAATTAATATTTTGACTCTTGTGCAGATGTGAGGAGCTGGATATGTATAAAATATACACAAAAAGTATTTTTGAAACTAATATATTTATTGGATAGCTACTAACTTCTTACATGGTGCTAGAATAAGAAATATGGGTAAAATATTACTTGTCCTTCAAGAGCAAATATATTAGTTGGAGATTTATTCCCAAGCACTTGTTGAATTACCTTCAAGTTCTAAGCACCAAGCAAGTAATAAAGAAGTATCTATTTACCTTTATTTGCTGAATGGTAGAGATAAGTGTGGATGAGGGATGCTTGATCCATCCTGGGGGAGGAGAGAGTTTAGGGCTGGTGGGAAGTAGAGAAGGTGAGACATCCTACAGGACCCAAAAGAAATGATGACTGAATGGTCTTTAAAGATGAGCGGAAGTTAGCTGGCTAAGGAAAGAGGGTAGAGTAGACCTTCAGAGTGCTGGCACTGAGAAAGACAACAGAGTATACATTTCAGGGGTATATTTCAGCAGTGAACACTGTGTATATGGTGAAAACAGCACTCCTTTCATTCAGAAAGGTAGAGCAGAAAAAATAAAATCTAAGCTGTTGGGGCTAATAAATTCAGAAAGTCCACTTAACCACTTTGTGGAGTTACCTAAAACACAGACATTAATAAGAAGATTTCAAATGCATAAACTCAACTCTTTCCAGAAGATGTTCTATAGAATATAAGATGTTTGGTATAGTAATAAAAACCACTTAATAAATAGGTCCCAAGGTCAAACCAGGTGGGAAAATGTAAATATTCATTGTGAATCTTAAGAAGGGACAAAGTCTACAGTTTTCCAGAAGGTTTGGATAATTTTTCACGTGAGCATCTTGAGAAACTTGTTCTCAGAATACACACTGGAAAATGACATGTCAGCACATGGATGCCACCTGGCTAGTCTAATAGACCCCATTCTTCCTGAAGACAAGCTTACTCTCCTGAGATCATTCAAGCTAGAAACAGGGTGGAGGGAGGCAGCTATAGATACATTAATGGTGGAAAGACCCCAAAATGCAAAGTGAAAGTTGTCTAGATAACTGGCTTTTGACTTAACTCACTGCTCAGCTGCTGTGTGCTATATATTAGGTCCTTCAGCTCTCCAAAGTGCCAGCTTTCTGCTATGGCCAAGAAGGATTTCCTCTTGTCTTTGCTCACTTCTTTGTATTTTTCTGACCTCTTTAGGCAGTACAGTGACTCACATGGATATTAGAGTTAACACTTGTTTTAATAGCTAACCTATTAGTTGAGATAAAGTAGGAATTCTGGATAGGGATAGGAAAGGTTGATTGGGAAATAATTTGATCTATTTTGGTCCCTAGACACTTGAGAAAATTGTACCTCCCCAAAAGTCTAGTTTTCAGAGTCAAAAGAAGGTAGCTAAAATTTTAAATGAAAGCTATGTAAGAGTTACCTCTCATCTATGTTGGAGACATCAGGGTAATTGGCAAGGGTTGGCCTCTTAGAGAGGATCTGACCTACTTTTGGACATCAAAGGGGAAAAAAATAATAAATTTGTCCTGATTCCACAGAGCCTTTAGTTTTACATCACTTGCATAAAGCAATTGCCCCATTTACTCTCCTGATGTCAGTATGTATCTCCCAAGAGTTAATTTCAATAGGCTGTTCATATTTTTTTATTATGCTTATAGATGTGTAAAATCCTATCTTTAAAAAGATCTTTACAGATCACAGAAGATAGTGCAGTCAGTTTGAGTTCTTCCATTGTTTGTAGAGGCAGCCTTTATTGTGCATCTATTAGGATGCAGATGATCTATATAGAAGAGGAGGAAATGGTAGAGATGGAGGCACTTGGGGTATGTTGAGGGGAGTAGTTCTTGTGTTTGTCTTTCTCTCATGATTGACCATGGACTCTGTGCCTTGTGGGACATGAGGTTAGGACAGTGCAGCAGTGATAGGGTGAGAACATTCACACAGGAAAATGTATAGAGAGCAAAATTTTATATTAAGCATGTTATGTCTACCTCACGACAATTGTGCTAGGTGTCACCTATGTCTAGCTTATACCGTTAGCATCATTTTTCATCCATATAGAAATTTATCATATAAATGCTTAACTTTTGAAAGTCAGTGGGAGAGGAGACAAAGATCGTAGAGTAGGGGACCCTAATTCAACCAGTCCCCTGAATTGAGCCGGATAGCTGCCAGCCCACTCTGAACACCCACAGAATCAGCCTGAGATGTAAGAAGATATATCCAGATCTCTATAAACAGAATATCTCTGGTGGTTGGTTTTGAGGTATGAAGCAGGGAGCCATCATTATGAGGGCAAATATTGGAAGATAAATGGAAGGGAGAAGGAGCCTCCAGGATCCTGCACCTCTGGAGCACAAAACCCTCCCCTCTGGGAACCAGGCACAAAGACCCATTAGCTAGCAGTGGGGAAAGGACTTTAGGGCAGCCCCCAGACTGAAACCTGGAGCTGCGGGGGCACACAAGCGAACAGGGGGTGGCTGGCAGTTTTAGAAGCACAAAGGGCAGAGAGTTGTCTGTCACTTGGAAGCGAGCACTGGGAGTGGTACTGTGGGGTGCACAACCCAGGATGTTGCCCCTTTTAGCACCACAGAGAAAAACAGAAACAGTGTGGCCTAGAGACCTCACTGGAGAACAGAATGCAATCTCTCTGTTTTGAGACAGAAGTTTGGATATGGTCACTTCTGCTCTGACTCTTGGAAAGATGCAGAAAGTTGCCAGGGAAAACTGGCAGAGAACAAAAGCCCCCCAAAACCAGTTTTCACTGAGCCTGTTCAACTCTGCACAAACAGGGTTGCCTGAGTAATGGCGTTCCCATTTCCAGTCCCAGAAGAAGAGGCCTACAACCTTAAAGTCCCTATAAAACAGGTGCATGTTGTTTGGGTTGTGGTCAATAATTTCAACTCTGTACATTAAGCCTAACCCATGCATGAGAAGGGAAATAATTAAGATTAGAGCAGAAATCAATGAATTAAAAACCAGAAACACAACAGAACACATCAATGAAACTAGAAGCTGGTTCTTTGAAAGAATTAATAAGTTCAATAAACCACTGGTCAGACTTATAGCCAAAAGAAAAGAGAAAGGACCCAAATTAATAAAATTATGAATGAAAGGGGAGAGATCATGACTAACACCAAGGAAATAGAAACTATTATCAGAAATTATTATCAATAGCTATATGCCAAGAAGTTAAGTGACCTAGAAGAAAAGGATG
The DNA here is from genome assembly GCF_002288905.1 of Enhydra lutris kenyoni. NCBI lineage: Eukaryota > Metazoa > Chordata > Mammalia > Carnivora > Mustelidae > Enhydra > Enhydra lutris. The sequence continues at coordinate 138,045 of NW_019154289.1, forward strand.
AGTTCCTGGAAACCTATAAACTACCAAGACTGAAACAGGAAGAAATTGACAACCTGATTAGAGCAATAACCAGTAAGGAGATTGAAGTAGTGATCAAAAACCTCCCAAAAAACAAGAGTCCAGGGGCTGATGGATTCCCTAGAAAATTCTACCAAATATTCAAAGAAGATATAATACCTATTCTCCTGAAGCTGTTTCAAAAATATAGAAACAGAAGGAAAACTTCCAGACTTTTTCTATGAAACAAGCATTACCTTGATCTCCAAACCAGACAAAGATCCCATTAAGGAGGATTTCAGACCAATATCCCTGATGAACATGGATACCAAAATTCTCAACAAGATCCTAAATAATAGGCTCCAACAGTATATTAAAAGTATCATCCACCATTATCAGGTGGGATTTATCCCTGGGATGCAAGGGTGGTTCAACATTCACAAATCAGTCAATGTGACAGAACACATTAATAAAAGAAGAGAGAAGAACCACATGGTCCTCTCCATGCAGAAAAAGCATTTGAGAAGATACAGCATCTTTTCCTGATTAAAACTCTTCAGAGTGTAGGGATAGAGAGGAAACATTCCTCAACTTCATACAATCTATGTATGAAATCCCACAGCAAATATCATTTTCAATGGGGATAAGCTGAGAGCCTTTACCTTGAGATCAGGAACACAACAAGGATGCCCAGTCTTGCCACTATTGTTCAACATAGTACTGGAAGTCCTAACAATAGCAATCAGGCAACAAAAAGAAATAAAATGTATTCAAACTGGCAAAGAAGAAGTCAAACTTTCTCTCTTTGGAGATGACATGATACTTCGTGTGAAAAACCAAAATGACTCCACCCACAAATTGCTAGAATTCATATAGCAATTCAGTAATGTAGCAGGATACAAAATCAATGCACAGAAATAATTTGCTTTTTTATACATAACAATGTAACTGTGGAAAGAGAGAATCAAGGGGCACCTGGGTGGTTCAGTGGGTTGAGGCCTCTGCCTCTGGCTCAGGTCATGATCCCAGGGTCCTGGGTGGGAGTCCCACATCGGGCTCTCTGCTCAGCGGGGAGCCTGCTTCCTCCTCTCTCTCTGCCTGCCTCTCTGCCTACTTGTGATCTCTCTTTCGGTAAAATAAATAAATAAAATCGTAAAAAAAAAAAAAAAGAAAAGAAAGAGAGAATCGAGAATTTATTCCATTTATAATAGCACCAAAACCCATAAGATACCTTGGAACAAACCTAATCAAAGAGGTAAAGGATCTATACTCTAGGAACTACAGAACACTAATGAAAGAAATCGAAGAAGACACAAAAAGATGGAAAAATATTCTGTGCTCATGGATCAGAAGAATAAATATTATTAAAATATCTATGCTGTGCAGAGGAATCTATACTTTCAACACCATCCTGATCAAAATACCAATGGCATTTTTCCAAGTGCTGGATCAAACAATTCTAAAATTTGTATGGAACCAAAAGACCCAAATCACCAAGGAAATGTTGAAACAGAAAAACAAAGCTGGGGGCATCACGTTGCCCAATTTCAAACTATATTACAAGGCTATGATCACCAAGACAACATGCTATTGGCACAAAAACAGACACATAGACCGATGGAACAGAATACAGAGCCCAGATATGGACCATCAACTCTATGGTCAAATAATCTTTGACAAAGCAGGAAAATATATCCAATTAGAAAAAGTCAGTCTCTTCAATAAATGGTGCTAGGAAAATTGGACAGCTAAATATGGAAGAATGAAATTTGACCATTCTCTTATACCATACACAAAGATAAACACAAAATGGATGAAAGACCTCAATATGAGATAGGAATCCATCAAAACCCTAGAGGAGAACATAAGCAGTAATCTCTTTGATATAGGCCACAGCAACTTTAATTTGACACGTCTCCAAAGGCAAGGGAAACAAAAGTGAAAATGAACTTTTGGGTCTTCATCAAGTTAAAAAAGCTTCTGCACAGCAAAAGGAAACAGTCAACAAAACAAAAAGGCAACTTGTGGAATGAGAGAAGATACTTACAAATTACACTACAAAGGGCTGCTATCCAAGTTCTATAAAGAACTTCTCAGACTCAACATCCAAAAAACAAATAATCAAGTTAAAAAATGGGCAGAAGACATGAACAGACACTTCTCCAAAGAAGACATATAGATGGCTAACAGACACATGAAAAAATGTTATTGGCAGCGATCTGGGAAATTCAAATCAAAACCACTTAAGATACCACCTTACCCCAGTTAGAATAGCAAAAATTAACAAGAGAAGAAGCAACAAATGTTGGCAGGGATGTAGAAAATGGGGAACCCTCTTACACTGTTGGTGGGAATGCAAGTTGTTAAAGCCACCTTGGAAAACAGTGTGGAGGTTCTCAAAAAATTACCCTATGGCCCAGTAATTGCAGCACTGGTTACCTATCACAAAGATACAGACGTAGTGAAAAGAAGGGCCATATGCACCTCGATGTTCACAGCAGCAATGTCCACAATAACCAAACTGTGGAAAGAGCTGAGATGCCCTTCAACAGAAGAATGGATAAAGGAGATGTGGTCCATATATACAATGGAATATTACTCAGCCATCAGAAAGGATGAATACCCAACTTTTGCATCAACATGTATGGGACTGGAGGAGATTATGCTAAGTGAAATAAGTCAAGCAGAGAAAGTAAATTATCACATTGTTTCACTTATTTGTGGAACCTAAGGAATAGCATGGAGGACATTAGGAGAAGGAAAGGAAAAATGAAGGGGAGGGGAAATCAGAGGGGGAGAGGAACCATGAGAAACTATGGACTCCAAGAAACAAACTGAGGGTTTTAGAGGGGAAGAAATGGGGGGATGGGTTAGCCTGGTGATGGGTATTAAAGAGGGCACGTATTTCATGGAGCACTGGGTGTTATATGCAAATGATGAATTGTTGAACACTACATCAAAAACTAATGATGGGGGTGCCTGGGTGGCTCAGTGGGTTAAACCTCTGCCTTCGGCTCAGGTCATGATCCCAGGGTCCTGGGTTGGAGCCCCACATCAGGCTCTCTGCTCAGCAGGGAGCCTGCTTCCTCCTCTCTCTCTGCCTGCCTCTCTGCCTACTTGTGATCTCTGTCTCTCAAATAAATAAAATCTTTAAAAACAAAACAAAACAAAAAACTAATGATGTACTGTATGGTAATTAACATAATAATAAAAAAAGGAAAGTTACATTGTCTTGAAAACAAAATATGGATGAATTTTGAAACCTTCAACTACCAACCCTTCCTCCCTTGTCCCCTAAAATCTCTCATATATATTGAACTATCCTTGAGAAGTGAAGTAATATTGTTCTGGAATTGGTAGTACAGATTAATTAGATACTTCCTTGGTTGCTGAGACATGTGTATTAAGAAACAAAAAAATAGAGCTACTCATCATTTATTGTGTAAAGAAATGTCTTGCATTATTTTTAAGTAACTTAGTGTTGAAACATTGCAGTTTTTGGTGTCTCCCAGATGTGAAGTAAAAGATCCGAGACATTCATTAGTTTTAAAAGTGTCATTTACAGGGGAAGAACATAGAGACTCTGTACTTAAGAGAGTGATAATTCACACATATATTTTTTTTTTTTTAAGATTTTATTTATTTATTTGACAGACAGAGATCACAAGTAGGCTGAGAAGCAGGCAGAGAGAGAGAGGTGGAAGCAGGCTCCCCACTGAGCAGAGAGCCCGATGCGGGGCTTGATCCCAGGACCCTGGGATCATGACCTGAGCCGAAGGCAGAGGCTTTAACCCACTGAGCCACCCAGGCACCCCTCACACATGTATTTTTGGATTGTAATTTGAGGAGATAGGAATAATGTTTTTATTTAGGGCATGTATTTCTAAGAATAAGTACAATATGTTAACAAGGCAAGACAGACTCAGAATACTACTTTCTCTCCCTTTTCTCCAGAATAGGCTAATGACATCATTTAGGGTTATCTCCTTTGCATTATCCCCTCTTTGATAATCAGAGCCCCTCTTTGGTAGAGTAATACAGATGTCACTTGAGTGCACCCACTCCTGAGATGCTGGCTCACATTCCCTATGCAGGGTTCAGACACTGCAATTGACCCCCTGAGCTCTGATGTGTGCCAGGCTTCTGTCCTCTCAGACAGTCCCCAGGTGGAGGGCACAGAGATCTCATTTAGCTTGAGACTTTTGAGCTTTTTCAAGAGTAGGACTGTTGATGAGGTCACTGAACAGTCTTGGAAGAGTCCTTGGCTGAAAATTTTGTGGTATGCTTTCTTTCTGCATGTGCTGTAGATCAAGGAGCAACCCTTTTGACATGGACTTTCCTCTCAAATATTTCTAACAGAGTGCCTGGCATGTAATAAAGCTCAAGAAATAGTATTTTTTCCTGCATGAAACTTATAAAAAAAAAAAAAAGAACTACAGGGAATTTTTAGGAAAGGGAGAGTCCATGTCTACCTGAGGTGAAGATGAGAAATGTTTTGTGGATGAGGCTGATTTGAGCCAGGAACTGAAGAACAGGTTCACTTACTCATTTGACAGACATGAGAGCCTACTTATTACATTTCAGGTACTGCTGCAAATGAGAATATGATGGTAACCAAAAACAAACACAAGAGGTCATAGTCTGAGGAGGGAAATAAACATTCATCAAATCAGCACATAGATAAACATGAATTTACAAGGCAAGTGACCTAAATGCCCAAACTAATGCTGCAACTTAAATGTCAACCTAATGGTGAAATAAATTATGTTCGACTTCATCTATGAAACCACAGAAATTGTTTCAAACAATGTAAAATGATTACAATACACTGGATATTTAAAAATGGAACACAAGGGGCACCAGGGTGACTCAGTCAGTTAAGCATCTGCCTTTGGCTCAGGTCATGATCCTGGTGTCCTGGGATCAAGCCCCGAGTTGGGCTCCCAGATCATCAGGAAGTCTGCTTCTCTCTCCCTCCTCTTGTGCTCCTGCTCTCTCTCTCTCTCTCTCTCTCTCTCTCAAATAAAATCTTTAAAAATTAAAAGTGGGACATAAAAGTATAGGATATAATCCCTATTTTATAAAACAAATGTATGTTTGCCCATGCATAGGAAAGTTGATTATATACCACATTGAGATTTTGAAGCATAGAGAATGTTCTCATTGAAGAGTAATGTTTTGGAGTGCCTGGGTGGCTCAGTCAGTTAAGCAGCTACCTTTGGCTCAGGTTATGATCTCAGAGTCCTGGGATTAAGCCCCACATCAGACTCCCTGCTGAGCAAGAGTCTGCTTTTCCCTCTGTTTGCTGCTGTCCCTGCTTGTACTTTCTCTTTCTGTGTGTCAAATGAATAAATTAAATCTTTTAAAAAAAGTAAAGAAAGAATAATGTTTTTGCCAGGAGACAAGTAGACTTGTTTTTCCATTGTTTGAGTTTGCATTTAGAGCCTTTGCATGCTTCAATGAGGAACTAAAGTTTTAACATGTATTCTTTCTCTTTTGGTTGCTTCTTTTTGGTTTTGATGGGGTAGGGAGTAAGGTGAAGGTCCTTGAGAGAACAAACCCCAATGTTTATAGCAGCATTATCAACAATAGCCAAGTTACGGAAAGAAACCAAATGTCCATCTACTGATGAGTGGATAAAGGAGACGCAGCATATATATACGATGGAATATTACTCAGCCATCAAAAAGAATGAAATCTTGCCATTTGCAATGATGTGGATGGAGCTAGAGTGTATTACGCTAAGTGAAATAAGTCAGTCAGAAAAAGACAAATACTACATGATCTCACTCACTTGTGGAATTTAAGAAAGAAAACAGATAAATACATGGGAAGGGGGAGAAGAAAAAATGGAGAGTGACACCTGGGTCGCTCAGTCATTTAAGCATCTGCCTTTGGCTCAGGTCATGATCCCAGGGTCCTGGGATTGAGCTCCGCATCAGGCTCCCTGCTTGGTGGGAATCTGTTTCCCCCTCTTCTCCTCACTCATGCTCTCTCTCACTATCTCTATCTCTCTCTCTCAAATAAATAAATAAAATCTTTTTAAAAAAAGAAAAAAGAAAAAATGGAGAGAGGAAAACAAGCCATAAACGACTCATAAGAACAGAAAACAAACTGAGGGTTGCTGGAGGGATGTGGGCAGGAGATGGGATAAATGGGTGATGGGTATTAAAGAGGGCACTTGTTGTGATGAACACTGGGTGTTCTATATAAGTGATGAATCACTGAATTCTCCTCCAGAAACCAATATTGCACTGCATGTTAACTAACAAAATTTATACTAAAATAAATAAATAAAAAGAATTAATGAACAAATTTAATAAAGTTGCAGGATACAAAATCAACATTCAGACAAAAATGTTTTAAAAAATTTTAAAAAATGAATTGTAAATAAAACATGCTCTCAGTGGTCTTATTTGTGTAATAATGAATTAATACATTATTACCTGGAATTTTGTCTGAGAAAACCAAGGAATGTCAGATTTTATCTTTGGAAG
>NW_019154289.1:144588-147290 GCF_002288905.1 Enhydra lutris kenyoni
TACATTATTACCTGGAATTTTGTCTGAGAAAACCAAGGAATGTCAGATTTTATCTTTGGAAGAAATCCAGCTTCAAGGAAATTCTGTTTTGGTGAATTTTTCCTTTGAACCTTAAATGGATATGACAGATACTACAATGTTCTGGTTCCATTCTTCTTCTGGAGCACACTCAGGGGAACTGTTCTTTCCTGACTGCTTATAGTTAGGTGTGTCCCTGGGCCTAGTTCTGCCCAATGCTGAGGATCCTTTCTGATTCAGATTGTACAAAATGCCAGTAAGAGACCCACCCGCTCTGCTCGTCCTTGTGAGGCAAATATAGAAATATGTGCTGACATAAGACTCCTTCAACTCAGGTCCCTGAGTGACTTCTGAGCAGAGACTCTTCAAACCCTCCTACGGCCCCCACCTAACATCGCCCCAGGCCCATGTTGGACATGTTAACATAAGTGAAATATACACCTTTGTTGTTTAAGTCACTGAGGTTTGGAGCGTTCATGGTTACCACAGTTAGCCTATCCTGAATGACAGGGACAGCAACTTGAGCTCCTTACTGACACTGGCTCGCCCAAAGATCAAAAGAGCCTTCTAAATATTCAAGTTTTCTATTATGACAGATTTCCATGATGCGGCCATTTTCAGTGGACAGTGGAACTCTCTTTTAGAACAGTACACACCATTGTAGTAGGGAAGATTACATGAAAATGCCTGGAGAATGATTTCGTTCTGTGATTTCTAAAGACCATGTGTATTTAGTGCCAAATGAAAAATTGCCAGGTGACAAATGAAAAACTCAATCAAACATCTACCTGTTCTCAAATAGTATCTGGATCCTTCATATCAGACAAAACATCTGGTCGACTGCTGAACTGGAACATTTTGCAGTGGATATTTAGCATTGTCCATAAATAGGACTAAAGTCAATAATGCAGTCTGAGTTTGGGCATAGAAATCCTCTGTTTGGTGAAGTGAAAAAGAAATAGACATAAGCAGAAACAGAAGCATTAGATGTTTTGTTAAATGCTTTGTAGCTCTAGAAGTTGGGAGATTTGTTCTCCCGATAAAAGATATCTCTTAAAAGTCCACTGTCAATAATAGACTAGTTTCTTTTTTTTAAATAGATATTTTCTCTCTCTTAAAATGCAAATATGACAGAGGTGGTCACAACAATTTGTCAAATATACGTGCAAATAGGGGCACCTGGGTGACCCAATCATTTGAGCCCCTGCATTTGGCCTCAGGTCATGATCCCAGGGTCTGGGATCAAACCCCACACTGGGTTCTCAGCTCAGCAGGGAGCCTGCTTCTCCCTCTCCCTCTAGATGCTGCTTCCCTGCTTGTGCTCTCTCTCCTCCATTCTCTGTGTCAAATAAATAAATAAGATCTTTAAAATCCATACATGCAAATCATGGAAGGAAAGTTATCTGGGCATTTAGGCTCGAGTAAGCTGTAACCAGGAAATGGGTAATTGGAGAAAAATATGAAGAGGGAAAAACAATTTCAGGAAGTAAGCAAGAGCTCTTCAAATTAAGTGACAGAGATTTCTCAAAGTTCTGTTCTTCCTACACAAACACTTAATCTTTTTTCTCCTAAAATGAGATTTTCATATAAAATGTGCAAATGGATTCTGGAATTCCTGAGAGAGGTAGACACACACATAGATGCACAAAGACAGAGACAGAGACAAAGAGAGGAGAACTTTTTTTCATAATCAAAGACACAGCATGTATGCTGTGAACAAGAAAGCTGATAAATAGTACTTTTGGTGGGGGGAAGCATTGATGTTCACATGTTTATTTGGGCCACTTTTCCACAATTAACTGTGTCTTAGTGCTAGCCAATGATTTCTACTTTTTAATGTAATGTTTTCCATAGATTGATACAGTTTAGAGAGGCAAGGAGTCCTGGTCTGCTTCATGACTGTAAGCCTTGTGTTCTGCCTGATGTCAGCTACATTTGTTCTGGGAAATTTGCTGCATCATTGCTGTTGGCCTCACAAAATACTTCAAGGTCATGTACAGTGTCCTCTGGAACGAAGTAGAGGAAACCCCATTTCCTGCTAGAATCAGTTGAGCTTCTGGTACAAAAGGTCACTATTGGCTACAACCTCTTGTGTGGCTCTGGAACTCCCTGAGGGAACTCGTCCAACCAGACATGGGTGTGGAGCAGGAATTGGCCTGCCTTTAATTTACTTGGCTTCATGCTGATGAATAATAATGACTTATATGTCATAGATTTTTATCTGATGGGAGCATAAAAGGTTTTAAATCCCCATACTCCCATCAACTCCTTTGCAACTAACTGAAACTTAAAACACTGGCATTTTGGGGGACCGGGGTGGCTCAGTGGGTTAAGCCTCTGCCTTCAGCTCAGGTCATGATCTCAGGGTCCTGGGATTGAGTCCCACATCAGGCTCTCTGCTCGGCAGGGAGCCTGCTTCCTCCTCTCTTTCTCTCTGCTTGCCTCTCTGCCTACTTGTGATCTCTGACAAATGAATAAAAAAAAAATTAAAAAAAAAGAACTGGCATTTTTTCCTCCTATTGTTGCTTAGGATAGCTATTTAATAGAAAATATGTAGAAATGTCTGGATGGAGAAAACACTTCAACTGATTTGATAATAATCAGATTCCTGCATCCCTTCCTTCAAATCACTGAGGACAATTGTTCAGATTGATAGTTTTACATTGTATGTCTCAGTGTAGTTA
>NW_019154289.1:147340-158525 GCF_002288905.1 Enhydra lutris kenyoni
TTAGGCATTTTCATGTAATCTTCTCTACTACAATATTGTGTACTGTTCTAAAAGAAAGTTCCACTGTCCACTGAAAATGGCTAAAGAATGATTTCCTTCTGTGATTTCTAAACCATGTGTATTTAGTGCCAAATGAAAAATTGCCAGACAACAAATGAAAAACTCAATCAAACATCTATGTGTTCTCAAATAGTATCTGGATCCTTCATATCAGACAAAACATCTGGTCGACTGCTGAACTGGAATGTTTTGCAGTGGATATTTAGCATTGTCCATAAATAGGACTAAAGTCAATAAAGCAGTCTGAGTTTGGGCATAGAAATCTTCTGTTTGGTGAAGTGAACAAGAAATAGACATAAGCAGAAGCAGAAGCATTAGATGTTTTGTTAAATGCTTTGTAGCCTAGAAGTTGGGAGATTTGTTCTCCTGATAAAAGATATCTCTTAAAAGTCCACTGTCAATAATAGACTAGTTTCTTTTTTTTAAATAGATATTTTCTCTCTCTTAAAATGCAAATATGACAGAGGTGGTCACAACAATTTGTCAAATATACGTGCAAAGGGGCGCCTGGGTGGCTTAGTGGGTTAAAGCCTCTGCCTTCGGCTCAGGTCATGATCCCAGGGTCCTGGGATCAAGCCCCGCATCGGGCTCTCTGCTCGGCAGGGAGCTTGCCTACCCCTCTCTCTCTGCTGCCTCTCTGCCTACTTGTGATCTCTGTCTGTCAAGGAAATAAATAAAATCTTAAAAAAAAAAAAAAAAAAAAAATATATATATATATATATATATATATATATATGCAAATAGTGGCACCTGGGTGACCCAATCATTTGAGCCCCTGCATTTGGTCTCAGGTCATGATCCCAGGGTCTGGGATCAAACCTCACACTGGGCTCTCAGCCCAGCAGGGAGCCTGCTTCTCCCTCTCCCTCTAACTGCTGCTTCCCGTGCTTGTGCTCTCTCTCCTCCATTCTCTGTGTCAAATAAATAAATAAAATTTTTAAAATATATACATGCCAATCATGGAAGGAAAGTTGTCTGGGCATTTAGGCTAGAGTAAGCTGTAAACTAGGAAATGGGTAATTAGAGAAAAATATGAAGAGGGAAAAGCAATTTCAGGAAGTAAGCAAGAGCTCTTCAAATTGACACAGAAATTTCTCAAAGTTCTGTTCTTCCTACACAGACAAACACTTAATCTTTTTTCTCCTAAAATGAGATTTTCATATAAAATGTGCAAATGGATTCTGGAATTCCTGAGAGAGGCAGACACACACATAGATGCACAAAGACAGAGACAGAGACAAAGAGAGGAGAACTTTTTTCATAATCAAAGACACAGCATGTATGCTATGAACAAGAAAGTTGATAAACAGTACTTTTGGGGGGAAAAAAAGCATTGATGTTCACATGTTTATTTGGGCCACTTTTCCACAATTAACTGTGTCTTAGTGCTAGCCAATGATTTCTACCTTTTAATGTACTGTTTTCCATAAATTGATACAGTTTAGAGAGGCAGTGGTTGTAATCGAAGCAAGGAGTCCTGGTCTGCTTCATAACTGTCAGCTACGTTTGTTCTGGGAAATTTGCTGCTTCATTACTGTTGGCCTCACAGCAGGATCACAAAATACTTCAAGGTCATGTACAGTGTCCTCTGGAACGAAGTGGAGGAAACCCCATTTCCTGCTAGAATCAGTTGAGCTTCTGGTACAAAAGGTCACTATTGGCTAAAACCTCTTGAGTGGCTCTGGAACTCTCTGAGGGAACTGGTCCAACCAGACATGGGTGTGGAGCAGGAATCGGCCTGTCGTTAATTTACTTGGCCTCATGCTGATGAATAATAATGACTTATATGTCATAGATTTTTATCTGATGGGAGCATAAAAGGTTTTAAATCCCCATACTCCCATCAACTCTTTTGCAACTAACTGAAACTTAAAACACTGGCATTTTTTCCCCCTATTGTTGCTTAGGATAGCTATTTAATAGAAAATACGTAGAAATGTCTGGATGGAGATAACACTTCAACTGACTTGATAATAATCAGATTCCTGCATCCCTTCCTTCAAATCACTGAGGACAATTGTTCAGATTGATAGTTTTACATTGTATGTCTCAGTGTAGTTAACCCAATCTCATCATTGTTATTAAGTATAAAAACTCCTGAAGACCCATTTCTCCACCTCCTCCTCTTCTCGCTTTGTTTATCCTTGTGAGAAACCCACTGCTGCCTATAGACTTAAGCAGGTAATAAATGTGTTGTTATAGCCAGCAATCATTTTTTCCTTTTTTTTTTTTTTAATAGCCAGTGTCAGTATCAATTCCCCACCTTAGGTCATGAGTGTCCTATTACTTCTGACCTCCAAACTTCAGTGTGTTATCACCTATATTGATCATTTGGCTTTCTGCCTATGGGAGATAGTCTTATTTGAGCTTCTTGAGTTTCTACATGTCTTGCTGGGTGAGCCAAGACTGCAAGTCCCTAGTACCCAGGCCATTTCTGATGTTTGTTTATGCAGCTGGGAAGCTGCAAGATGAGGTAATATTTGGGCATAGAGCATAGTAGCTTGTTTCTTGCTAAAAAAGAAATGGATTCCTCAAGCTCCACTGATGCTTGCTGTGTTGTGAATAATAAAGTCCTTTGTTTCTGACCCAAGATCTTGTGTTTTCTGCTAAGCACCTGGGAAACTGTTATGGGCTAACTTTATAGCCTATACATGGAATAAAACCAAATCCATATCCACAGTCTATACCACCTGGATTGCTTTTATGTATGTGCTTTTGCCCCCAAATAGTAAGCCCTTCAAGATCAAGAGTCTGAGTCCTCTTTGCACTGCCTTTCATAAACTTCAATAAACATTCAGGAAGTGTTCAGTGGCTATGGTGATATCAACTTATATCATGAGGGAATGGAATTTTGATATCAACACAACAAGGATATCATTGTGGCAACTTATAATACCGTAAGAGGATGCCACTCCTTGCTTTCCCCTTACTCATCCTAACTCATGAAGTAGATGATACCATGTTGTGGAGAGATTTTTCTGTAGGAAACAGATGTGAGGAACTAGACTGTAATGGAAAGATGCTGGGAATATCACAGACATGGTTACTCCACCCTTTTGTCCCCACCCTAGTAACAAAAAGCTTCAGCAGAACAGTCATTTGCCATGAAGAAGAAAAGCTCACTTCAGGAAAAAACAAGGCACAAAACGAAAACAAAAAAAGAAGGAGGAGGAGGAGGACAGGGAATGGAGCTGCTTCTTCCCTATATTAGTACAATAGCAAATCTTTGTCTATCTCTTTACCACTTACTGAGGAGGAACTGACAGCTTTCTTTGAACTGAAAACCATCATATGGCTTCCAAAGGAGTCCAGTAGGTGCAAAGATTCTCTGAGCAATAAGTTCCTTTATCTTTTTGAGGTAGGAAAGTACTCATTTTCCTGTCAAGTAAATATATGAACTAATTTCCTTCTCATTTAACCAGACATACTTGTTTATCTTTTATTTTTTAAAGATTTTATTTACTTTTTTGACAAAGAGAAACAAGGAGAGAGGGAATATAAGCAGGGGGAGTGGGAGAGGGAGAAGCAGGCTTCCCATTGAGCAGGGAGCCCCATGCAAGGCTTCATCCCAGAACCCTGGGATCACAACCTGAGCCAAAGGCAGACACGTAAGGACTGAGCCACTCAGGTGCCCCTGAACACACATATTTGTAATGCTAAATGATGCACCGGTAAATGTGCTGTACTGATTCTATGCCTTGGAAGGTGTTCCCAGGAGAGAAGACTCATTGGTGTGACCACCATAACAATTTGTGTCTCATATCTCCCATGGCAGGAAACATCACTGACCTAAAGCCCAGCCACCTTGCTTTGAAATCCATTTCTCCATTTGGACAAAGCCCATGCTACTCATGCCTTGTTCTTGGACACTGAGTGTGGCAGGAATATCATAGCAGGTCCATTCCTTGGATGTGTGCTACTGTTCTGAAGGGTGACTTCGGTTCAAGATGTCCCAGCAACCTTGTGGAACTCCCCTTACAAGTGAACTTCTACACGACTGTCTTTCCTTGTTTCTATTCTTCTCTTGTGGTCAGACTTGCACCACAGTCTAATAGCTCTCCTACCTTCCCCCAGCTCCCTCACTATTTTCTCCTTAGGGGCATTAGCCCTAATAAATTTCTAGCATGTTCAACCCTGTCTTGGTATTGGCCTCTCGAAAGGTGGACTAACTAATGTGCCTTAGAAATTAACAATGCTATTTGTTGAAAGCATGGAGATTCTTAGAGTGGTTTAAGATGAACATAATGTAATCTGAAATTATGAATATTGGGCTCATTTATAAAAATAAGACTCTGAGAGTTCCAGGAATTTTGGAGGAAATTATAATAAAATGGTATTTATGCTGTGTACTTAGTATTTCAGCAGTTTTAAACTTTTTATTCTAACGCTAGTTATATTTATCAGGATAATGGTCTCCCAAATGCATCCTTGGTTTCTCAAACAATTCCTTTCGTTACAGAGGTTGTGTGTCCCAAATCCACTTGCTTTCTCTCCCTACAGTCTTCAATCCTTATTGTCTTATTCATCCTTTAAGATTGGTTCCAACTGTCTGTGAAGCCTTTGCAGCCTCTTCCCAAGCAGAGTATTTCTCTGTGTTTTCCTTGCTTACAAAGGACTTTTATTTAGTATGTTACAGATTATAGTCACTTCCTGTCATATTTATTACATTACCATGAGATCCTTGTGTTATCTCTTGATATGGATGTGTCTTTTGAGTGGGTTGCATTTCATGAATATGTGGGTCCCTCTCCTTTCAAGGAGAAAGATCAGGACACATTCTGTGCACACTCACAGATCTGAGTGTAACTACTTTCTCAGTCATGGCTATTCAATAGGGAAGCACTTGAAAGTTTTGCAAGTTAGATCCCACCACTGGGGACTGCTTTTGCCTTTTTTGCCTGACTCTTGACTGCTGAAAAATAATGTTAATTATAAAGTTACATAATGTTCTGTACTGATACTTTTTTAAAAGACAATAATGATTTAAGACCAGTTAATCGAATCTTTGAATTTGAAATTATAACTACTTTTTACGAGCCGGACAAATCTCACCTTTGAATTTTCGCTCTAATTTCTTCCAAAGTGAATGCTCAACTCCATATTCTGTTATCCTCTTCAATATGTTGCAGCATTTTGGGGGGCACTTGGGTGGCTCAGTAAAGGGTCTAACTTAGGTCATGATCTCAGGGTCCTGAAATCAAGCTCTAAGTCCGACTCCCCAGCTCAGCAGGAAGTTTGCTTCAGAACTCTCTTTCTCTCTTCCTCTGCCTCTTTCTCTATCTCAAATAAATACATCTTTTTAAAAAATGGTACAGCATTTTCTATATTATCTCAATATACTGCCCCTCATACTGGAGTTGTTAGGAGCCATCAGAATGATTTGTGTTTCTGTGGAGAAAATCACCTTTCCTCCCCTGGAATTCTCATCAGTTTTCATGAGCCTTCTGCTAAAGGCCTGAGACTGTTAAAGATTTAATATCTGGACCCCTTTGAAGTCAGAACAGAGATCAGGTCCTTACCTTTCATCTGGACTTCTATAAAGCTGGGATGTGAAGAGAGAGACTTCTGACTGTTGCCAAATTTTTGTTATTCCCCAGTCTCTTCCCTCTTGTCTACATCTGCCTGTCAAATTGCACTGGAGATACAGAAGATTAGAGAATTTATTTGCATATAACAGTCTCAAATGACCATTTTGTTTTATGGCTTTGTAAAAACATCACATGAAAATATTGGTGTTCTTTTAAAATATTATGATCTAACCCCCAGTGAGCACATTCAACTGTATTTGGTTGGCAGCTGTTGTAGAATAATTCAAATTGGGCTAATCTTCCAAATTAGAGAATGGTGAAATTTGGTAAGAAACTTCCAGCCATAAAGTGAAGCAAAGCAAAAAGAAACTTCACCTGTGTCTTCTCTATTCCCAAAAAATGCAATAGCTCTCTGTTGAATGTATAAAATTTTATTAGACATAATTGAATATGTTTTGAGCTTGATTTTTTAAATTCATTCATTGTAATAGAAACTATATTTTTAGGGTGATTTACAATGTTTCATGTATGTAGTTCAGCAGTAACCCAGGCACTGTGTAAGGGAGGCTCAGCAAATATTTCTGAAGTTCTTCTCTGGCCCATATGTCTGTATATATATGATACCCTATATAGTCATCTACTCTACTATTTTTCAGTGTGAGAATGCATGAAACTTTCAGTGGGTTCTGTAGTTACCATGAGTAGAGAGGTAGCAAGCATAATACTCGTCCCTCTGATTTCAGACCTCCAAAATATAGAATTCTATCTCACTCTTGCTAGAAATTAGCCTGGAGGTGAGCATAGGTTTCCTTTTTCTGAGACCCTCCGTGATCTAAAATCTCATTAATCTCCCTACTCTATTGAGCTAGAAGCATTTTATCAAGTACAGGGAAATGGTGGGTTATAGATGACAGGGAATGTAAGCTTTACCCAACTGAAACTTGCAATATTTTTTTTTCTTCTTTTTCATCTGAAACTAGTCTTCTGCACTAAATAGCCAGAATTATTGCTTTCTTCCCTGTTTCCTTTATTGCTCTTCCCAATTTAGAGCAATTATTGGTAGCTCACTGAACAGAGATGACTTTGTGTCTTGGGGGAGTTCCTATAATAATCCACATGTCACCTTGCCTATGTCAAGATATAATCTTCAAAAATAAACAGGTAACTCATACCATGTGCAATTAATTCAAAATGAATCAACAACATAAATATAAGGGCTAAAACCATAAAAGTCTTAGAAGAAAATACAGTGTTAAATCTTCATGACCTTAGATTTTGGCAATGGATTCTTAGATCTGACACCAAAAGCAATAAGAGAACAGTAAGAGGAAAAAAATAGATAAATTGGATTTCATTGAAATTAAAAAAAATTGTGCATGAAAAGATATTATCAAGAAAGTGAAAAGATAACCTCCAGAATGGGAGAAAATATTTACAAATCATTTATCTGGTAAGAGTTTAATATCCAGTGTATATAAAGAATTCCCAAAACTCAAGAGAAAAGACAAAAACCGATTAAAAAATGGGCAAAGACTTGAATAGACATTTCTCCAAAGAATATTTATAAATGGGTAATAAACACATGAACAGATACTCAACATCACTAATCATTAGGGAAATACAAATCTTAATGAGATACCACATCACCTTACTAGGATATACTACCATAACTTCAAGAAAATGGAAAAATAACAAGTGTTGGGGAAATTGAAACTCTCCTCCATTGCTGATGATAATGTACACAGTGCAGCTTTCTGTGAAAAAGTCTAATAGCTCCTCCAAAGGCTAGATACAGAATTATAAGACCCAGGAGTTATGCTCCTATTTATATACATCACATCATTAAATCAGGGGTTCAAGCAGATATTTGTATGCCAATGTCCGCTGGAACATTATTCATGATAACTGAGTGGTGGAAACTACCCAAGTGTCTATTAACAGATGAAAGGATAAATAAAATACAGTTCGTACCTATGATGAAATACTATTAAGCCATAAAAAGGAATGAAGTTCTGATACATGCTACAGCATGGATGAACCTTAAAAATATTATGCTTAGGGCGCCTGGGTGGCTCAGTGGGTTAAGCCGCTGCCTTCGGCTCAGGTCATGATCTCAGGATCCTGGGATCGAGTCCCGCATCGGGCTCTCTGCTCAGCAGGGAGCTTGCTTCCCTCTCTCTCTGCCTGCCTCTCTGCCTACTTGTGATCTCTGTCTGTCAAATAAATAAGTAAAATCTTAAAAAAAAAAAAAGAAATAAAAAAAATATTATGCTTAGTGACAAAAAGCAGATGGAGAAGGACAACTATTGTATGACTCCACTTAACATGAAATATCGAGAATAAGCAAATTCATATACAGAAAGTGGCCTAGGTTTTACCAGGATGTAGAAAGACAGGACACTGGGGAGTTATAACCTGATTTTATAATCTCTATTTGGGGTGATGAAAAGGTTTTGGAAATAGATGGTGGTGATAGTTGCATAATATTGTGAATGTAACTAACACTGCTACATCATACACTTAAAAGTGACTAAAATGGCAGCAAATAAATAAATACATAGCTTTGTGACCCTATACTAAATAGACAAGCCAAATTTGGAAGATGAGTTTAAATATTAGTTTAAGGCTACTGAAAATTGATATTTATTCCCAGAAAAATAATTTAGAGTAGAAACAGCAGTGTTTCATAAGAATCATGAGAAAAAATAAGTATTTCACCTTTTGTTCAGTAGGTTTCCTGTTTGTAGAAGAGAATTCTCTGAAAGAGGGACAGAAGTTTCCTTAAACCTTGTTGTCATTGACATCTGATTAAGACAACCCACATTAGAGGATATTTGGGTTGGTGGAGTTTTCCATTAACTTTGTGTGAGTTTTTCTACAGGAATTTTAAATAAAATTTTTCCTTTAAAATTCTTATATATGCTTGTCTTAGTTACTAAATCTTGTAGTCTGTCAGTATCAACAAAACATAAGAGCTCTCACTAAGGCAAGTCTTTAGTCAACTTTTCTTTCTTCTTATTTTTTTCCTGTATGAAATTAGTAATAGGATCTACTAATACTTTTAAATAATTACTTTATTTCTGCTTGGATGACCACCTGGATTAGGACTAAAACTTTCTAACTGCATAACACCTTTCTTCAGGGAAATCTTAAATCCTTGGACTTATTTCCATTCTAATTTGTTTTGTAACCTTAACGTTTTTGGAGGGTAAGGAAGATGGCAAGAAGTGAAGAGAAATAGTAAGAAGCAGCCAATACCTAACTTTTTATCCTCTTACATGGCAACTGACAACACATTAAAAAAATTTCCAAAATTGTGCTTCTTGATGCCAACATACCCTTAGTTTGGATTTGCAATAAAATTTTTGCTGGAAGTCAAAAATTATTTGTAAGCTCAAGTTTGTGTAATAAAAAAAATATAATATAAATATAATATAAAGTGGTATCTAGAGATAAAAACACACACACAGAAACAAATATAGGCACATCACAATCCCAGATTTTCTGGGACATGATAAGGGCCTGAGGGAAAGAGAGGGAGGGGGATATATTTTTAAACATAAAGGATACTTAAGTAACTTAAGGATAAAGTATTTATGATGTCAGAAATTCGGTAGGATAAACAGAGTTCAGTGACTTTGATTAATCCTAGAAAGAAAACAGCTATAGTGAGCAGAAAAGAAGGACGGATAAAGAAAGATGAGTCCAAAAAAATGGGATTCTTGGAAGAACTACATAAAATAAGTGGCAGTGGGGACAATGGTGACTTTCTCATTCACTTTCAAGTGGCCAGGATGTTGTAGTGTCAGATTACCTGGGTCTTTTGCTTTTCAAGACTGTTTCTTCACTTTGTTACCCCCACACATTCAGGGGGTATAGGTGTTCATGTTTGTGTCCCTCTAGTCTCTGCTGTAAAATTGTTGAAAGCCAGAATGAGGACTCCACCATATTCTAAGNCTGTAAAATTGTTGAAAGCCAGAATGAGGACTCCACCATATTCTAAGTGAAAAACTCCTCAGATACCTGGGGATACATAGCCTCTGTAGCAACTTAAACATTTCAGAAGAGATTTTAACTGTTACAATCAAAACAACTTCTCCATCAGAAGCAAATGACCAATTTGACCATTGCTTTATATGATCTTCTAATAAGACTGTTATGGGAATAGTGTTTTGTCATTGACTCATTCCTTGATTGATGCTACCATGCTGCTACACCTCACCTTATGAGTGCTTAACTAGTGACTTTTTTTTTAAAGTAGGCTCCATATTGAATATGGAGTCCAATATGGAGCCCAAAGTCACAACCCTAAGATCAAAACCCAAGCTGAGATCAAGAGTCAGATGCTTGACTGACTGAGCCACCCAAACGCACCTAGTTAGTGACTTTTTGACATATCTTGGAAAGTTATACTACTTTTCAAACAATGACCTTTTTCCCCCAGAATAGCACAATTTTCACCATGAAGCACACTGGATAAGAAGTGGTATTTTGGGGCACCTGGGTGGCTCAGTGGGTTAAAGCCTCGGCCTTCGGCTCAGGTCATGATCCCAAGTCCTGGGATCAAGCCCCGCATTGGGTACTTTGCTCGACAGGGAGCCTGCTTTCCCCTCTCTCTCTGCCTGCCTCTCTGCCTACTTGTGATCTGTCAAATAAATAAAATCTTTAAAAAAAAAGTGGTATTTTAACATTATGATTTCAGACAAAGACATGTTTATCAATTCATTCAAAACAAGTTTTTAGACAGAGTACAACATGTGGAGCAAATTTAAATTGCACACTGTGAAGGATGCACCCAAAATATTTTCCTCTGTGCACACAAGACAAGTGAAAGAGATGAGAACACAGCATCTTCAGCTAGTTACTCACATGGGTTATTTTGAAGTGTTCTGAAGTATTATCATGGTTATTTAGTCCTTATTTTGCCCTAAAGGTATATTTCTGGGCTATAACTTTGAGTGTAGATTTGTGTGCTAGACAATGATGTACCTAAGAATGGTTGAAAAATTGGCAAAGTGAATGATGAAGAACAAACCCTCCAAAGAATATGTTTCCTACACCCCTTCTCTAAAACCCACCATTCACTATAGTCTTTTATTACATTGTAAATATAAACTATATTTACTTTAAACTAGTTAATTATAAGAAATTATTTTCTTATAATTCAATTCATATATTTTCCTAAGAAGATTGTTTGGGTATCTTTCCTTTGGTATTGATAAAAAAAAAATCATAAATTTCCTTGTTAAATTTAATGGATTTTTATTGAATGGTCAAGTTGCTTCACTTCTCTGAGCCTTCCTTTCTTCATCAAAAAGAGGATTAATAAAACTGGTGCTGAGAGTGCTGTGGGGTTTTAAAATAAACAAATAATTAATTAATTTAAAAAAATATCATGAGTAAATAGTTTCAAGCACTTTCGCAGCATTTATTTATTTACTGGTAAATGTTGTGTTACTAATGAATCACTCCTGGGGTATCTGGGTGGCTCATTCAGTTAAGCATATGACTCTTGGTTTCAGCTCAGGTCATGATCTCACGGGTCATGGGATCGAGCCCCACATGGGGCTCTGTGACCAGTGGGGAGTCTGCTTGAG
>NW_019154289.1:160011-165213 GCF_002288905.1 Enhydra lutris kenyoni
GACACAAAGGAGTTCCTGAAAGTCATTCTAAAAGCTTCTGACCAGGCTCTTCAGTGTGCCCTATGATAATGCTTTGGTAATAGCGTCATTGCCATCAAACCCACTCATATAGGACTTGTATATTTTGGTATGTTTATTCCATAATGTGAGTTCATTTGTGTTCAACCAATTCTTTTTTGCCCCAAGTTTAAAAAGAAAAAAAAAAAAAAACCCAAAAGGTTTTATTAAGGGGGATTCTGAAACTGAAAGGACATTTTGTTTCTGATCCAAATGGACACTGTATACTCTTAACACCCTGATTTGCTCACAGATAGATAGAATATCAGTTCCATTATAGAGTAAGCAGGGCCATTTGGTAAACATCCTTACATTAACCAAGGATTGTACGTTGTTAGTGCTTAAACTTATTTCCCTCAAAATAGACATACAGAGGGTTTTTTAGTACTATACTGACATATACCTCTATGTCAACATTATCATCATTCATAAATGGGTCACAGTGGGGGAACTCAGACTTTCTAAGGTTCCCACTGAGGCTGGTTATTCTGTGTGTGGGTCTCTTGTGACATAGTTTTTGCTCTTCCCCATCCTGCTCCATGCCCCAAGAAGCTAACCTGGAAGTCTGCACTCTCCAGACTCATCTGCCCTCTGTCATTTAGTTGGGTTTGACAAATGCGATGCAGGAGATTGGAGAGTGAGAGGAGGAAGAGGTCAGGGATTTATTCCTGCTGCTCTCTGCCTGGTTCAGGAGCACCTGTGTTCCTTTACAGATGGCCTCAGCGCACGACGGGTGGCTTCTCTCTAAGGGTTACAGCCCTTACCATGCTCCAGTAGAGCTCTCCTTTGGGACTTCCTGCTGTCTCCCCAACATTCTCTGTTGGTTCCTTATCCTTGACAATCAGTCCCTACATCAAACCCTCTTTGATTTCCCCATTGGAATGGCTTCCTGCCTGAAACATATATCTTCCATGTATTATTTTCTTATATATTATTTTTTTCTCATTAACACAAATATTTATTAACACTATTTATACACCAAAATAGGTTGAATGTGAAGTTTGGATAACTTGAAGTCACCATTTGCTTCTGCACAAAGGTATTTTCTTATTTATTAATGAACATTTTTCTTTGCCATCCTTCTGTTTTTGTCCAGATATTGGCCTCTGTCAAATATTTAAAAATTAGCTTAGTTTCTATTAAACAAAACTAAAAGTGATTCTGTGACAGTGACTGTATGGCAACCAAATACATCTGATGTCAAATGTCATTTAAAACATTTCTTGGGATGCCTGGATGGCTCAGTCTGTTAAGCATCTGCCTTTGGCTCAGGTCATAATCCCAGGGTCTCGGGATCCAGTCCTGCATCAGGCTCCCTGGAGCCTGCTTCTCCCTCTGCCTGCCGCTCACTCTGCTTGTGCTTTCTCTTTCTGACAGATAAATAAATAAAATCTAAAAACAAAACAAAACAAAACACAACTTTAAAAAAACCCACCAAAATTTAATAAACAAAAAAAACAAACAAAAACCAAAAACACCCCTGCTTCTTGATCATCTCTGTCAGTTTGTACTACTTATGACAGAGAGGGCTGGGATTTTATAAATTCCAAGCCTTATCTGAACAGTGTGCATATAAAAGTTGTCTTTTAGTTTAGTGAAGGGGTATCCATGAAGCTGTGGACCTCTGCATTCTTGCCTCTGCTCATCAATAACAACCATCCTTCCAACTGTCCTCTTTCAGGCGACCACAGGTTTTAGGAGCTGGCAAGAGTCCACGAATAGGTTGTGTAAGTTTACTGTGAGGCACTGGTATACCCCCAGAAGAAGGTGAATTGGGTCTCAGCAAGCCACTTCTCACTGTGGTTGTTCCTGAAGATCTGGTTGAAGTAGGGCTGTTGATATTGTTGGGAAGATTTGCTGGGACTGTGTACTCTGAGCCATGGGAGGGCCTGGCTGGGGAGGTGGTTGGTATGAGCTGTTGTTTCTTTGGTACCTGGAGAATGAGAGCCATGGTTTCTTTTGGTACCTGGAGAACTAGAGCCATGGTTGTTAAATGCTTTTACTGGTCGCTGGAAAGCCAAAGGAGAAGATACTGCAGGGAAGCAGAATTTGCCTGGAGAGGTATGGCTGAAGCCTGAGGTTGCGTATGAGGTATTTCTCCATTTGACACCTGAAAATTTAAGTCACTTCTGCTGCTTTTCACTGAGTCAACTTGCATATTTGATTTTTGGGACTCTCATTCATTATTTAATATAATTCCCACAATACCCCTGTTAGAAGTATCACTCTGAAGATCACCAAAACAGAATCATACTTACCACAAAGTTGTAATTTAGAAGTAAATCTACATTTGACCAACTGTGAGCCTTTCTCCCTCCACTTCATACAGTTTCCTTCTAGAAGGTCTGTTAATAATTACTTAGCAAATCATCCATAAACATGCTATTATTATTCCCATTTTGCAAATGGAAACTAAGAATCAAAACCATTTACTCGCTCCACCTCACAAACACAAACATACTTGACTATACACATTATCGTGATTTTACTCTGCCACTGTCTTTATCACAATGTCTTAACTATTGCAGGAAATTTTTGTCCAGAGAGATAAAAGTTAAAAATAACTTCAATGTTCCTTTCAGGAACTTCCTGAAAAAATCCATTTTTAATGAACATAAGACTGTTTGGTTTTTCAATAGATAAAGTCAAATAATTCTTTGCTTTCTGATTTTTCCATACCTTTACCTCAAAGCCCTCATTTTGCTGTACCCACAAATCCTAAAGCATTCTGCTGTGATCTTTATCCCATCCTAATTAAAAGCCATCCCTTGCCTTGAAAGACTTGCCTTAAACCAAATACCGAAACTTCATATCACAACTTTGCTCTCTTCCTTCCAAGATGCTACTAATTCATGGTCAAAGCAGTGTTCTCCCTTACTGAGGTAAGCAATAAATTTGGATTTACCTTTTCAACAGGTTGTTTTGGTGGAATTTTTGAGGATCCAGCATTTGGCAACACTAACACTTTAGGGACTTAAATAATCACCCAAGTTCAGCTAGACAGGAAGACGTGGAGCTGAGATTCAAATTGAGGCCTTCTGACCCTGGAGCCCTCCCATAAATAGCACACATTTTTGCCTCTAATAAGTTATACTATTAAAAAAAAATGTGACAAATCACTTAGCATAAATGTTACTAATTGGTCACTAGAGTGTTTAAAACAGTCCCTGATGGCTTTGTATAACAGAGCACTATCTTTTCAGGTATTCAGAAAAAAATTATTAAAAATTAGTCTTTTTCTTTTATCATTTCCCAAAGCGTAACTTTTTAAGACTTTTGTCACTTAGATTCACAAATATATCAAGGTAATTAGCAAAAGTAATAGTATTTCTTTATATATCAACTTGTCATATGAAAATGTTGAGCTGTGTTTTTTCACTACATAAAAGTAAAAATGGGGCTTGCCTTTACATGGCATTATGCATCAAAGTACTGATTTCTGAATTGCCTTCACTGTGCAGCACTGATTATTTTATCATCTGAATGAAATAGAGCAGAATTTTACTTGTTCTAAAAAAGTAGTTGTTATAATAAAAGTAGGCATTTCAATAAAACAGCATATGATTTTACTCTTGAGATACCAAAGGCAATAACTCAGAGAGACTTGAGTAAGAATTATCATTTTTAAATTACATATTTGAAAGCAATTATGAAAATAGGAACTGATGAATAAACCAAAGGAGTCAAGAAAGTTCCTAGAAAATTCTGGAAATAGATTCTCTTCCTCTTGTTTATTTTATTTTTCTGGTGACCTATGTCCTTTGGGAACTCTCAAATAAATCTGATGCAAACAGATGTTAATGTTTAATGTCATTTTAGTCTGATGATATGGGGAGCAATTCACTAAGGCTTCCACTGAGGGAACTCTCAGGATTAACAGACTCTCTACCCTCTCTCTGTGAATTATACTGGCTGATTCCCACAGCAAACTGACCCTCAGCACGGCCATACTAGTCACATTCTATCCTTGTACCTGTGCTCCCATCAGCTGAGTTGTATGCTTCCCTAGACTCAATTGTGTTTGATTTGAAACCTTGTCATTGTAATACTATAACAACTACATGTTAATACAACTTGACAACTACATATTACCCAAGATGACAGTTGTAAAAGAAAAATGTTACTGCTGTGAAAACTAAATTAAATACTTCAGAAAGCAAATTGCTTTTTATAATGAGATCCAATCAAATAATTATAAAGAATTAGGGGAAAAAATCTTTTAAGGCTGAGAAAAATTTTGCTTTTAGCTTTAAGATCTTTTTCTCACTTGAAACACACTAGGAAATGTAGATGAATTATGTAGATGTATATGAAAATGTAGATGAATTATGAGTATAGTTTTGTGAAAAAGACTATCTAGAACTCCAGTCACCAGATTCATATTTAAAAAAAAAAAAAAAAAAGCTTTGGGTCTACTATAAAAGGAAGGTAAGTAAATATGCATTTATATGTTTGATGTAAAATTCAAAGTTCCAGTTTAATATGTATCTATTTTATGACTATCTAATATGACTGACATTTCTTGATTAACCAATTGTGATGGTTAATTTTACATGTCAATTTGACTAGGCAATTATGTGCTCAGATATCTTGTCAAACACTATTTTGACTTTGTGAGGGTGTTTTTGGATGAGATTAATATCTGATTAGGTAGACTGAGTAAAGAGACTGCCCTTCCTAATGTGAGTGGACCTTATCAAATTAGTTGAAGGCCTAAACAGAACAAAAAGGCTGACTCTCCCATGAGTAAGACGAAATCCCTCCTGCCTACTTGAGCTGGAATATCAGTCTTTTCCAACCTTCGCACTCAAAATAAAACATCAAACTTCATTGTGTCTCAAGACTACCAGCTTTCAGACTAGAACTTACACCATCAGCTCTCCTGGACTCACATTGGAACTGTGCCCTAGACTCTTCTGGGTCTCCATCTTGTTGACTACAGATATGGTGACTTGTACTTGAACATTTAAAGGTGATGGCAAAAAGAGGAAGAGCAAACGAGGAAGACTGAGGACCAGATGAGGAAGTAAAAGAAAACCAGGAGAATGTGGGATCATTCAACCCCTAAAAGGAGAATTTCAAGGAGTAACCAGTTGTATTAAATGCCAAAATATCAAGGAATATGAGGTCAAGGCAATCCCCAAT
>NW_019154289.1:165860-186108 GCF_002288905.1 Enhydra lutris kenyoni
TTCAATGAAAAATTCAGCTTATTGTTAAGTGATGTCCACCAGTGACTGATTCTGCTCATGCAAATAGAACTCTGAACATGAAATACAACAAGAAAAAAAAAAAAAAAAAGCAAACAAACTATTTAAAAAAAAAATAGAAAATGTAGGGGCAAGTGGGTGGCTCAGTTGCATCTGTCTTCAGCTCAGGTCATGATCCCAGGGTCCTGGGATCAAGAGCCCTCTGCTGCTTCCCCTGCTTGTGCTCTCTGTCAAATAAATAAATAAAATCTTTAAAATAAAATAGAAAATGTAAGGAGGATCAAGAAACTTCAAAAGATATTTTAATAGGATCTTCACAGAGGTGCAAGATGATACTGCATCCACAAAACAAAAATAGAATGTTATTAAAAGGAATTACCAAGCCTAAGAATGGGCTTTTGGACACTGAAAATATATGAGAACTAGAAGAATCAATAGGAGGTGTGAAAGGTTAAGTCAGGAAAATCTTTCTGAAAATGGATAAAAAGGAAATAGACAATAGATGAAAATTAAAACAAATTTAAGGATCTGTGTAGGAGGTCCAATATTTGAATGATATGAATTCCAGAAAGAAATACAGAGGAAAGTATGAAAATGCCTTAAACCAAAAAAATTCCTAGAACTGAGGGACACAGGTTTCCAGATTAAAATTACTCACTGGGGGTGCCTAGGTGACTCAGTCAGTTACACATCTGACTCTTGATTTCAGCTCAAGTCATGATCTCAGGGTTGTGAGATTGAGCGCACATCAGGCTCTGCGCTGGCCATCGAGTCTGCTTGAGATTCTCTCTCTTCCTGTCCCTCTGGACCTCCCTTCCTCTCTCCACCCCCCCCCCAAAAAAAAAGAAAAGGAAAGGGGAAAAAAAAAAGACCCATTGAATTTGCAGCCATATGAATAAAGAAAGGCAAATAAGGACAAAAAAAAAATCTTAAAAATTTGAGAAAGAAAAAAAAAATCAGGTCCTATACAAAAGATAGATTCTGAATGTCATTCATAGGAATTCTGAGCAGCATCCAGAAGCCCTGTGATTTAAGGAAGAGCACATCCAATATAGAATTTCTAGATGACAGGGAAATCCCTTCATGGAGGCCATATAGTAAGGAAAGAAAGGACGTGGGATGTGTCAGGAGTCTTGATTGCTGTGAAACCTGAGGTAAGCAGGATTAAAAGGCATGAAGAACTCATGACCGGCAATAGAATGGGCAATCAGCCTGGTCCTGATATAGCCCTTTGTATGGCACGACCTTGGCCAGCTGTTGTTTGTTCCTGTATCTCTACTGAGGCAGACAGAGGGGGACTCTGTGCTAATGAAAGTGTAAGCTCCAGCTATCCAGAGGAAATTATCCCCACCGGGAAATACAATCCTCTCTCAAGTCTTATTTTTGAAAGCTTTCTAATATGTGATTGCCAATGCCACCAAGAATTTCCTAAGGTGGAAAAATTCCCTCATAGGAACTACCTATTCCACAACTGCCTTTAGTCTCCATAATTACAGGTTACATGGATATTACACCTTATATGACATGGGATTTTCAAGCAACTGGTTGTTTTCCTTTGTGACAAAGGCACACTTTTGAAGTCTTAGTGGAATTTATGTATTGGGCTTATTTTCTTAACAATTGGCACCAGTATGCCATTTGGGGAGGAAACTACCTTTGAGGAAATGACTTGATTAGCCACTGGGTAGAAGGCGGGGCGCTGTGGTGTGTGGTGTTCAGCAAAATGAAAGCCACAAAAGAGTCTGGTCAAATTGCTCTTAGGAGAATTATAGAGGAATTTCTTTTGTTTCTGAGAGGGAGAGGTGGGGAAGATAGGGAAGCAAAGAAGGGAGGGAGGAGAGCAGAGACTAGAAAGAGGAAATTGTGATATGTGCTACAGAATAGGAAGTAAAACAACCAGTGGAAAAATTAAGGTGCCTGAAGGATTTTCTATGAAGACATATATTGAAGACTCAACATAAACTATCTGCATTTCTACACTAAAGACATTCCTTGGCTTGCCCA
Source organism: Enhydra lutris kenyoni (assembly GCF_002288905.1). NCBI lineage: Eukaryota > Metazoa > Chordata > Mammalia > Carnivora > Mustelidae > Enhydra > Enhydra lutris. The sequence continues at coordinate 167,883 of NW_019154289.1, forward strand.
TGCCATTCTGTCTTAAAGCGAACACTCACAAATGGACGGACAAATTGGCTTGACGATAGAGATGATTTTTATGTCTCAGTCAACCTGATGTTAGAGACAGCAGATCCAGAAACAGATTTGACCTCCAGGAATGGGAAGACTTTGGATTTCCACACTGTGCAAAATAAGAGTTCAAGTCTAGACCTGTTTAGATCTCAAGAGTAGAAGACTCCTGCTGATACATAGATTATAATCCTAGTAATGCCTCACTAACATGACAAAATCTTAAATGTGACTTTCTTCTCTATAATGGCTGATTTCCTCTCATGTTATTTTCACCTAATGCATATTCAGTGCAAGCCACAGCTCGGTTTTCATTTAGTTACTTTCAGAAAACCCTGTGTGAAGTTAATTACATCTCATGAATGGTATGGTTTGTGTGTGTGTGTTTCCCATGCTTTAAAAAAGGAGGCCAGTTTCTTATTAAATAAGGTTTTTGAAAAATCATTTCATTATTCACAGTTGTTCATTGTTTACCTTATTTTGTGATGCTTAGTATTACTTTAAAAACCCTGTTACTATGTTGCACATATGTGCCAGATTTGTTCAGCTGTCTGTCCCTTTCCCCCTCTCCGCATAGATGGATAGATAGAATTTTTCCCCCTTACCTGTCCATTATCCAGTTTCTTGTCTTTGTAGCTAGAAATTTTGCCTCTTGGCATCTTGCCCTCATTAACAGAAGCAAAAGAAGAGCTTAACAGATCTTCCATTTCCTTTTCCTACTTGTTGTTCACTGTCATTTTTCTCTAACCAGACTAATTTTCTTTTTGCTGACCCTCACAGATTAATTTAAAAGGCTCTTCTGTGTTAGTTCAAAGATTTTCCATAGTTAACATTGCTCCCCTGTGCTTCTTATTAAATTGTAATTTAATGAAACTCATAATGAAACTCCGTAATGAAACTCATCTCTGTTATAATTAGATGATTTTTAAAGCTACCAGAGGCATTGTTTTGTTTTCCTTTATCTCCAATATCAGGGCAAGTTCTTTTAACAAGTTGATACTTACTGCACTTACCAGAACATGCCTCTGATAAAAGACCTCTTCTCTTCTAACCCATGATTTATTTGGAAGATACTTTTTTGAAAGTTAAACACACTGAATCCATTACTAGAGTGTGATGTCAAGCATAATTTATAACCTCCTATTTCAAGGTTTAGTTCATTTGCAAATCAGGACACAAAAATCCCATCAGACCATCACCAGGTTATGTTGTTAAATAGTTAATTATTAGAATCTGCGCCATCATGGAGGTAATCGATGAGAAAGGATCAGGAAAAAGAATACTGCTACTTCTCTAGTTCTTGCATTGTCAACAATACCCTTACTCTGTTTTCCTTAACAAAATTGAAGCCAACAGAAGAAATACCCTCATTTTCCGACATGACCAGTAGAATTGCCAGCCTCTTCACTCGTCCTCTTCTCCTTGTTCCCAGGTGCGTTTCTTTCTTCAAGGCATTTCCAGGTGTACCTGATATTCCATCCTGTCTCACTTTCTAAAAAAAAAACTACCCTACTGATTAGTTTCTCATCCTACATTTTCTGGTTTGACCTATCCCATCAGCATTTAAATATGTCCTAACCTTTCCTATCTTAAAAAAAATTTCAATTCTGCATTCTATTCCCACAACCATTTTTCCTCCTTTTACAGCAAAACTTATCAAAAACGTTCTCAATGTTCACTGCCTCTGCTTTATCACATCCCCTTTGTCCCTCCACACCCTCCATCTGGCTTCCATTCGCCATGATTCCAACCAAAATGACTCTCTTTAAAATCTCCAGAGACATTTTCTATTAAGATAAACTCATGGTCTGCTGCTTTCATTCCACCTGGCTTCTCCTTATTTGACACAGTTTACCATGTTTTCTTCTGTAAAACTTGACACCTGGGGCTTCCATCACTACCCACTTCTCTGATTTTCTACATCTCTGGCCATTGCTTCTCAGCCTCCTTCTCTGGATTTTTCTTCTACTTTTTTATTTAAACTAGTCATGGCAGCTGCCCAGGGCTTAGTCCAATTTCTTCCTCTCCTTTTTAAAAATTTTTTAAAGATCTTTATTTATTTATTTGAGAGAGAAAGAGATTGCACATCAGTGGGGGGAGGGGCAGGGAGAGACAGAGGAGCAGGCTTTTTACTAAGGAGGGAGCCCGATGTGGTGCTCAATCCCAGGAACCCGAGATCATGACCTGAGCTGAAGTCTAACACTCAACCCATTAAGCCACCCAGGCGCACCACTTCTTCCTCTCCTAATCCTAAACTCTTCCTCATGCATTCATATATTGGCAAAGGTTTTACTTCCCATCTTTTCTCAAAAGATTAATTTAAATGCCAGTGAATAAAAGGAAGATTCTGGTGATTCCTATTTCTGGAGAGTCTTTCTCTCTCAAGTCAGGGAAACATTCACAGAAATGGGTATGTGTAGTAGCTGACATTTTGCAATCCCCACATTGACAAATAATCAACATGGGGACTTCTTTAACAGATCATGAGCTCTTTGGAGAATTTTGATAGATCCATAAATTGTCCTTCCTCAGATCTCAGTGTGATAGCACTCAGAGGATCTTTGTTTTTAAAATTATTATTTTAGCTTCAAAAGACTATTTCTTACATTGGATCATTGCTAATTTCCTCCCAAGGAGAGCACATTTTTCTAGGCTTTTGATAATAAGACTTATTTTTATGACCAGGATACTTGATAATCATCTTAGTTTTTTCAGACATAACTTAATCAAGATTAGCTCTCTGTTGGAAGAACTATTTAAAACATTTACTGTAGAAAATGCCTTAAAACTTTTTTAGTGCAATGTAATATTTTGTAGCTGAGTGGACTAAGTGGCATGGTTACTTCAATTAATTCAGAAAACCTTACCTAACTAGAAACTTTGTTTAAAATTCTATGTATTTGCATATTGAGGAATGCCAGCACGGTGAAAGAATCCTTCTCTGTGGGAAATATTTGTTGCTGAATCAATCAGACTGAAAGTCCTAGTTTTTTTTTTTTTTTTAAGATTTTATTTATTTATTTGACAGATAGAGATCACAAATAGGCAGAGAGGCAGGCAGAGAGAGAGGAAGGGAAGCAGGCTCCCCGCTGAGCAGAGAGCCCCATGTGGGGCTCGATCCCAGAACCCTGAGATCATGACCTGAGCCGAAGGCAGAGGCTTTAACCCCCTGAGCCACCCAGGTGCCCCCTGAAAGTCCTAGTTTTATGACATGCTAACTATATATCTCATTTGATCCTTGGTGGGCAATTTCTTCAAGGAATATTGACTTCTTCAATTAACCAGTTTAAAATCTCTCATTATAACCAGTAATTATGTAGAATAGCAGAAAGGTGTGTACATTGACACTAAGGCAGCCTAGGTTCAAATGCTGACTCAGCCACCCATTACCTATAATATTTACTAGGAGATTATTTAACTTTCCTGATTCTCATCGCTTCTCGGCCTTTTGGCTAAGATCAAGTGTAGTAACTTTCCTGATTCTCACTTTATCACCTATAAATTAGTTTAAGAACAGTTTTCAGAACTGTTTTACGTTTACAACAAAACAAGGGAAGGTATGGAGATTTCCCATAAACAGTTTTTTCAGAACACTTTTACATTTTTTTCAGAACAGTTTTACATTTATAACAAAACAAGGGAAGGTATGGAGATTTCCCATAAACCTCCTCCCCGTACACAAGCCTAGTGTCCCCCATTATTAACACCATTCATCAGAATGGTACATTTTACCAAGAATGAACTACATTGACACACCATAATCACCCAAAGCTCATAGTTTAGTTTAAGGTTTCTTCCTGGTGTTATACATTCTGTGAATTTGGTCAAGTATATTACATATTTAATATGATTACATATATCCATCATTACAATATCATACAGAGTATTTTCTCTGCCCTAAAAATCCTCTGTGATTTGCCTATTCATTCCCTGTCTCTCTTCCGCCTCTACTCCTGGCAACCATTGATCCTTTTATTATCTCTATTGTTTTGTCTTTTCTAGAACGTCATGTAGTTGAAATCAAACAGTTTGCATGAAACCTTTTCAGATGGCTTCTTTCACTTAGTAATATGCATTTAAAGTTCTACCATGTTTTTTTATGACTTGATACCTATTTCCTTTTAGTGCTGAATAATATTTCACTGTTAATATTTCACAGATATATCACTATTTATCCATTCACCTACTGAAGGTCAGCTGGGTTGTTTCCCAGTTTTGCCAATTATGAACAAAGCTGCTAGAATCAGCCATTGTACCTCTGTGCATGTGTTTTCAATTCCTTTGGATAAATACTGAGGAATGTGATCACTGATCACACAGTAAGAATATGTTTAGTGTTGTGAGATGTTGCCAAACTCTCTACCAAAGTGCCATTCTGCACTCCCAACAACAATGCATGAGAGCTCCTGTTACACCACCCCTTTGTCAGCCTTTGGTGTTGTCAGTGTTCTGGATTTTGGCCATTTTAATGAGTATAGAGTGATATCTCATTGTTGTTTTAATTTGCGTTTCCCAGATGATGTATGATGTGGAGCATCTTTTCATAAACTTATTTGTCATCTGTATATCACTTTTGGTGAAGTGTCTTTTAAGGACTTTGGCCCATTTTTTTATTAGGTAGTTTGTTCTTTTCCTATTGAATTTTAAGGGTTCTTTCCCTACTTTATATAAAAATCCTTTATCACATGTGTCTTTTGCAAAAACTTCCTTGCGGTAGGTAACTGTCTTCTAATTCTCTTGAAATTGTCTTTGATAGAGCAGAAGCTTTTGATTTTAATGAAGTCCAACTTATCAATTATTTCTTTCATGGATCATGTCTTTGCTGTTATATCTAAAAACACACTAAGGTCATCTAGGTTTTCTTCTACATTGTCTTCTAAAAACTTCATAATTTTTCATTTTATGGTTAGGTCTATGATCCATTTTGAGATAATGTTTGTGAAGGGTATAAAGGTTTGTGTCTAAGTAAATTTCTTTGCATGTGGATGTTCGGTTGTTCCAGCTTCATTTGTTAAAGAAACTTTCTCCATTGTATTGCCTTTGCTCCTTTGTCAAAGACAAGCTGATTTTATATTGGTGTATTTCTGGGCTCTCTATTCTCTGCCATTGATCTATTTGCTTATTGCTTCACTAATACCAGAGTGTCTTGATTATCAAAGCTTTAGAGTATCTATCGAAGTTGGGTAGCATCAGTCCTCCAAATATATTTTTATTTCCTTCAATATTTGTGTTGGCTATTCTGGATCTTTTGCCTCTCCGTATAAACTTTAGATCATCAGTTTGTCAATGTCCATAAAGTAACTTGGTAGGATTTTGAATGAGATTGCATTGAATCTGCAGATCAAGTTGGGTAGAACAAGCATTTTGACAATGTTGAGTATTTCCATTTATGAACATGAAATATCTCTGCATTTATTTAGTTTTTCTTTGATTGATTTAATCAGAGTTTTATCATTTCTCTATACAGACATTGTACCTATTTTGTTAGTTTTGTACTAAAGTATTTCATTTTCTCAAGAGTCAATATACATGGTGTTTTTAATTTCAAATTCTACTTGTTCATTTTTGGCATATAGGAATTCAGTTGAGCTTTGTATATTAACCTGGTATCCTACATCATGGCTTTAATAGCTAATTAGTTCCAGGAAATTTTCATCTATTCTTTCAGATTTTCAACATAGACAATCATGTCATTTGTGAGCAACAATAGTTTTATGTCTTCCTTCCCAATCTATGTATGTTTTATTTCCTTTTCCTGCCTTATTATTTTAGCAACAATTTCCAGTCTGATGTTGAAAAGCAGTGATAAGAAGGGACATCTTTGCTTTGTACCTGGTATTAATTGGAAATCTAATTTCTCACCATTAAGTATAATGTTAGCTATAGGTTTTTTTGTAGATAGTCTTTGTCAAGTTGAGAAAGTTCCTCTTTATTCCTAATTTACTGAGAGGTTTTCTGTTTTTTTTGTTTTTTGTTTTTTGGGTTTTTTTTTAATTTTTTTCCAGTCATTTAAGCATCTGACTCTTTTTTCTATAAATTTTATCTTATTTTATTTTATTTTCAGTGTTCCAAAATTCATTGTTCATGCACCACACCCAGTGCTCCATGCAATATGTGCCTTCCATAATACCCACCACCAGGTTCACCCAACTCCCCAAACCCCTCCCCTCCAAAACCCTCAGTTTGTTTCTCAGAGTCCACAGTCTCTTATGGTTTGTCTCCCCCTCTGATTTCCCCCAACTCACATCTCCTCTACATTCTACATGTTATTCCTTATGGTCCACAAGTAAGTGAAACCATATGATACTTGACTCTCTCTGCTTGACTTATTTCACTCAGCATAATCTCTTCTAGTCCCATCCATGTTGATATAAAAGTTGGGTCTTCATCCTTTCTGATGGAGGCATAATATTCCATTGTATATATGCACCATATCTTTATCCACCCACTGGTTGAAGGGCATCTTCGTTCTTTCCAGTTTGGTCACTATGGCCATTGCTGCTATGAATATTGGGGTAGAGATGGCTCTTCTTTTCACTACATCTGTATCTTTGGGGTAAATACCCAGTAGTGCAATTGCAGGTCATAGGGTAGCTCTATGTTTAATTTTTTGAGGAATCTCCACACTGTTTTCCAAAGTGGCTGTACCAACTTGCATTCCCACCAACAGTGTAAGAGTGTTCCCCTTTCTCCACACCCTCTCCAACACATGTTTGTTGTTTACTGTCTTGTTAATTTTGGCCATTCTAACTGGTGTAAGGTGGTTTCTCAATGTGGTTTTGAGTTGAATCTCCCTGATGGTTAATGATGATGAACATTTTTTCATGTGTCTGTTAGCCATTTGTATGTCTTCTTTAGAGAAGTGTCTATTCATGTCTTCTGCCCATTTTTTGACATGATTATCTGTTTTGTGTGTGTTGAATTTGAGGAGTTCTTTATAGATCTTGGATATCAGCCCTTTGTCTGTAGTGTCATTTGCGAATATCTTCTCCCATTCTGTGGGTTGCCTCTTTGTTTTGCTGACTGTTTCCTTTGCTTGTGCAGAAGCTTTTGATCTTGATGAAGTCCCAAAAGTTCATTTTCACTTTTGTTTCCTTTGCCTTTGGAGACATGTCTTGAAAGAAGTTGCTGTGGCCGATGTCAAAGAGATTACTGCCTATGTTCTCCTCTAGGATTCTGAGAGATTCCTGCCTCAAGTTGAAGTCCTTTACCCATTTTGAGTTTATCTTTGTGTATGGTGTAAGAAAATGGTCGAGTTTCATTCTTCTACACACAGCTGTCCAATTTTCCCAACACCATTTATTGAAGAGACTGTCTTTTTTCACTGTATATTTTTTCCTGCTTTGTTGAAGATTATTTGACCATATAGTTGAGAGTCCATATCTGGGCTCTTTACTCTAGTCCACTGGTCTATGTGTCTGTTTTTGTGCCAGTACCATGCTGTCTTGGTGATCACAGCTTTATAATCAAGCTTGAAACCAGGCAACGTGATCCCCCAGTTTTGTTTTTCTTTTTCAACATTTCCTTAGCAATTCGGGTCTCTTCTGGTTCCATACAAAATTTAGGATTGTTTGTTCCAGCTCTTTGAAAAATGCCGGTGGAATTTTGGTCAGGATTGTCATTGAAAGTATAGATGGCTCTAGGCAGTATAGACATTTGAACAGTGTTTATTCTTCCGATCCATGAGCATGGAATGCTCTTCCATCTTTTTGTGTCTTCTTCAGTTCCTTTCATGAGTGTTCTGTAGTTCTTCCCGATGAATATGGACGCCAAGATTCTCAAAAAGATCCTAGCTAATAGGATCCATCAGTACATTAAGAAGATTATCCACCATGAGCAGATGGGATTTATCCATGGGATTCAGGGGTGGTTCAACATTTGCAAATCAATCAATGTGATAGAACAAATCAATAAAAGAAGAGAGAAGAACAACATGGTCCTCTCAATTGATGCAGAAAAAGCATTTGACAAGGCACAGCCTCTGTTCCTGATTATTTGATTCAAAGTATAGGGATAGAGGGAACACTACTCAACTTCATAAAATCTATCTATGAAAAACCCACAGCAAATATCATCCTCAATGGGGAAAAGCTGACAGCCTTCCCTTTGAGATCAGGAACACAACAAGGATGTCCACTCTCGCCACTGTTATTCAACATAGTACTAGAAGTCCTAGCTACAGCAGACAACAAAAAGAAATAAAAGGTATTCAAATTGGCAAAGAAGAAGTCAAACTCTCTCTCTTCGCAGATGACATGATACTTTATATGGAGAACCCAAAAGACTCCACCCCCAAACTACTAGAACTCATATAGCAATTCAGTAATGTGGCAGGATACAAAATCAATGTACAGAAATCAGTTGCTTTCTTATACACTAAGAATGAAAATACAGAAAGGGAAATGAGAGAATTGATTCCATTTACTATAGCACCAAGAACCATAAGATACCTGGGAATAAACCTACCCCAAGAGGTAAAGGATCTGTACTCAAAGAACAACAGAACACTCATTTAAATTGTTTTTAAAAATCATGAATGGGTACTGAATTTTGTCAACTGTTTTTTCTGCATTTATTGATATGATCATGTGATTTTAGTCCACTGTGTTCCACATCAGTGGACTAAATAAGAAATTGATTTTCAAATGTTTAAATGTTCAACCAGCCTTCCATATCTGGGATAAATTCCACTTTGTTATAGTGTATAATTGTTTTCACATTTTTTTAGATTTAATTTGCTAATTTTTTTAGGAATTTGCATATATGTTTACGAGAGCTTAGATCTCTAGTTTTCTATTGTACAATTTTGGTATTAAGGTAAGAGGCTGGGGGTGCCTGGGTGGCTCAGTGGGTTAAAGCCTCTGCCTTTGGTTCAGGTCATGATCCCAGGGTTCTGGGATCGAGCCCCGCATTGGGCTCCTGCTTGGCGGGGAGCCTGCTCCCCCCACCCAACCCCTGCATGCCTCTATGCCTGCTTGTCATCTCTGTCAAATAAATAAATAAAATCTTTTAAAAAAAGGGAAGAGGCTGGCTTCATAGCATGAGTCAGGAAAAATTCCCTCTGCTTCTATCTTCTGAAAGAGATTGTAGAGAATTGGTAAAATTTTTTCTTAAATGTTTAGTACAATCCATTAGTGAAACTGTCTGCTCCTGATGGTTTCTGTTTTGGATAAATTGGCTTTAATTATGCATATGTCATAGGGTTATTGTAACCATTAGATGAAATGATGTTTGGAAAATAACTGACAGTAATAATAATTATACTCCTAATAATTAAGGCCACAGTCAGGATCAAAAGTTTCCTCTAGATATCTATGTGTTCCTGAAATGGACATATTTCCAGTTAGATATAATAATAATTAAAATATGGACAAGATTTTGTGACTCTTTGTACATATGTTATATAGTTTTATTCCTTAAAATAACCACCTGTTTGATGGACTTATCCTTATTTTGGATGAGGAGGTAGAGTGTGGGAATTGCTAGATACTTTCTTCATAATTCTCTTCTAAGGTTAGTGCCAGAGGCAGGTGGTGAAATCATAGTCTCTCATTACCTTACAGTGTATTGACAGGGCTAGACCTCTGTAGACTGAGGTTAATCTTAGAGAAAGTGTAATAATATTCAGCATAATGTGTTACACATAGTAAATGACTGTCAAATGAGTCCACCTAGAAATACTGCAAAGCAAGGGAGAAACCTAATACTTCTTTTACTTTTTTATTTACGATAGTCAAAATAATTAAATATTAAGCCTATTTGCAATACAAACTGAAGGAAAGCTGGAAGATAGAGTGTTAAATTATTTTTTTTAGAGTTGGTAATAAGTTATTTTAAGATAACCAAGAGAGTTTTATATTATGTCCCATGTGATGACTGTTTCAACCTAACTTTGCATTTCTGATAACTCAGATGGAGTGTTTTAGAATTTTGATCATTGCAATATGCCAATTTCACATCCTACTCCTATGTTCTTACGTTAGAGTTTTTATTATTATTATTTTTTACTATTTTATTTATTTACTTGAGAGGAAGAGAGAGAGAGAGAGAGAGAGAGAGCAGGAATGGGGGAGAGACAAAGAGATTGGAAGAAGCAGACTCCCCCACTGAGCAGTAAGCCTCACGCAGGGCTCGATGCCAGGACCTGGGATCATGACCTGAGCCAAAGGAAGACGCTTAACCACCTGAGCCAGCCAGGCGCCCCCCCTATTTTAGTGTTTTTAATACCAAGTGTGTAATCGATTTCTTATTTTTTACCCTCAGCACGTGCACACACAGATACACACACACACACACACACACACACACACAGACACACATTCAGACTTTAATTTCTCATTAACTACTTAGTGGAGCTTTAAACTTTTTGTTTAGTGCATAGTAAATGAGAACATAATTGAAATTAAAAGCTTTTTTGACAAATTAATTACACCATTTTTAACAGTCTGAAGAAAATAACACAAGTAGGAAAATGATTTGATTCAGTTACTGTAACTTGGAATCATAGTTGTGTGTTACAGAATAATTTTTTTAAAGTGAAACCATGCTTTTCATAGAAATATAAAATGAGGGTGCCTGGGTGGCTCAGTGGGTTAAGCCTTTGCCTTCGGCTCAGGTCATGATCTCAGAGTCCTGGGATCGAGTCCCGCATCGGGCTCTCTCCCCTCTCTCTCTGCCTGCCTCTCTGCCTACTTGTGATCTCTGTCTGTCAAATAAATAAATAAAATCTTAAAAAAAAAAAGAAATATAAAATGAATATAGGTCAAAGATTTTCTCATTAATTAAATGAGGAAACAAAAAAGATGTTACAACTAGTTCAAACATCAAAAAGCAGAGACAGTTAGAGATCAGGAATACTGAGTAACTGCAAATGGATGCAACACAGCCTTCCTCCCACCAACCCCCCCACCCTACCCCTGCCCCTCTCTCTTGTCTGGGAGTTGGGGTATGGGGGTGGGGCTTCCCTCCACTGGACAGAATTTCTTCCTATATTAATCACCACACTCTTACCTGTGTTTTATAATACAGAGTTGTAAAATACCCTAAAGACAATGAAGGCCAAAGAGTGTCTATGGAATCAGTCAGTTAACCCTGAAGGTTGTGCTCTGAAGCCTTAAACTGTGCGTAGTTTTCTATTGAAGCACATGTTTTTCCCTACACTTGGAAAATGGTGATAGGACTTTCCACCTTACGAAACACTGCAGTCAGGTTTGAATAATCTCTGTTTTAGTGTAGTTTACCTTGGGACGCAAATACTTGTTTACTTCTTAGAGCAAACCTGAGTATCAAAAGAATTCATGAGATTCCATATTGGCATGAGACAATGGGCACAGGGTAACTTCTAAGCTTCTGTTTTGACAAAGCCTCTGAAAAGTTAAGCCATTTGGACCTTTGGACAACCTTTATAGTCTCTTCCAAATCTATAATTCTAAGAAATTGTTGCAAAGAAATAATTTATTTGCCCCTCAACCCAGCCCAAATATACTGAATCAGTCTTTGCAAGATTAGTGAGAGGTTTCTAGAATTGGGCATTTTTCCAACCCTCAAAGAGGAAGCGAGGTCCTGAAAAGTGTGTTCTAATTTGCACATTGCTCCCAGTTGCTCGTAAATTTGATACAGAATCTAATCTTGAAACTCAGCAAGAGAACATGGCTTTGATTTTTAACAAGCTTAAGTGATTGGACCTGGTAATGCAGTGACCAGAGGTGTTCCAACATCAGGAACTGCTCACTGTTGGTGTAAAAATCCTCCTTAGCAGCCTTGTTTGCAACTGTGAGCCAGGGGGAGGAAAGCAAACATACAAGGGAGAAAAAAAGGAAAATGGAGATTTGCTACTTTTTGGAATGTCTGTTATTTGAGGAATGTTGGTATCCTCATTTTTGAGAGCTTTCAAAATTGTTGAGTTTCTCACTGTGATTAATGTGTTTGAATAGCTTAGCTTATACCATTTGATGGAGTTTGTATTTTTCTTTTAGTGAGAATGAAGTTCTCCTTAGTATTAATGACAATTTCACATTGCTCTTGTCCCAATTTGCCAACTATCTTTTTTCTTTTGGAAAATGGATGTTTTCTTTTTATCTCTCCTAAAACTTCTCTAGCCTTAAATATTTAGGTGGATTTATTTATTTATTTATTTATTTATTTATAAGGGTTTTATTTATTTATTTATTTATTTATTTGAGAGAGAGAGCATGAGATGGGGCAGGCTTGGGGGGGAAGGTCAGAGGGAGAAGCAGACTCCCTGCTAAGCAGGGAACCAGATGGGGGATTCAGTCCTGGGACTCCAGGATCATGGCAAGCCAAAGACAGTAGCTTAACCCACTGAGCCACCCAGGCACCCCAATACTTAGGTGGATTTAAAATGTGTTTCAAAGCCCATTCTTCTATACCTTCCAAATATTTGCAAGTTACATCTTCATGCAACTTAGTGAGTATATCATGGTACATAAGTGATGGAAAGAAGTATTAAAATAAAAGTTTAATTTCTTTAGTGGGATGTTTGACACACCCTTCATTAAGAAAGAAATACACATTTGCAACAAACTCCTTGTGTATGTGTGTATGTGTGTCTGTGTGTGCATGCACGTTTGTTTTCCTGTATCTGTTGTAGACTCCCGAGATTATTTTAGTATAAACTGTAATTGTCCATTTTTGGAAATCAGTATAGTGTAATGAGGCATATTTCCTCTAGATAATAGTAATTCTTTAAATGGAAAGTACCTTTGGCCATTGTTTCATTTTTTAGAGGCTCAGATTATTTTAGTATGATTAATGAGAGCAGCGGTTCCCTGACATTCTTAATAACTGTATCCTGTTAGTTTAAGACCTCACTTTGCCCAATTTATGATTAAATGCTCCAATTATAGTTGTAACACAAATAGTTCTTGTGTTTGACTATGACAGAATTTGGAAACTATAGTTTTGATCAAACCAGCATCCTCATGGGTATTAGAGAATATAAATTATTACTGTAGTCACCTTATTATCTTGCTGGTTATTGCTTTACTGACTAATCTGGAGTAATTTTCCAGTTTAGTTGAAACTCAAAGCCTATCATGTAAATCAGTAATTGATGGAATCTCAAAATGTCCTAATAATACTGATTTCCTTAAAGACAATACCTCCCGAGGTCTTACTCCCGTCATCCTTGGTATTCCAAACATGGCTGACCCTTCTGAGGAGGAATAAAAAGAACTTGTTCGGGTCATAGCCAGGACCTTTGTGCCCTCTGTCCTTACTTGTCTCTGTGATTCTTATATTCGTGGAACCTTAGTTTGGTGATGCATTTAGAGTCACCTCTCTGGCCTTCTGGACTCAGCTTTGATTGTAGTTCCCCCCAAATTTCAATTAAGAAATTCTCTGTGTTCCTGCAATGACATACATCTTGCCCCTGAATTATTATGAAGACCAAAAGTAATCTTCAGTCTTCCAGTTCTCCATTATTTTCAATGAATCCAGAATAATCTTTCTTAAAACTCAGATTTCAACCTATCATTCTCTGCCTTAGAGTCTTCAGTGATATCTCTTTCCCCTCAGCTCTTTTGGGAAGGGAAAGAAGCCCAATTTATGGCTCCAGTCATTGCTCATGCCTTGACTCACCACACACACTATGTTCTAGTGAAGGTATTTTAGAGTGGGATGCTCTGGCCAGCAGCATCAGCACTACCTGGAACTTGTCAGATAAGCAGATTCCTTAGGTTTCTACCCCACACCCACAGAATCAGAAACACTGGGATGGAGCACAGTGATTAGTGTGTTAACTGAGCCCTCTAGGGGATTCTGAAGCAGGCTCAAGTTTGAGAACTACTGTTTTCATCCCAAACACCTGCAATTCTAAAGCATGATTTCTCTTTCACCTTTCCAGAATTAATTATCTGCCTCCTAACCCCCAAACTCAGTTCCCAGTGCTCTACCCACATCATCATTCATTNATCATTCATTCATTCTTCTATTTGTTCTTCAGTACAAGACAAAACCTTATCTGAGTGCTCTGTATCTTCCATACTATGTCCCACATCCCTTCTCTGTGTCCCCATGCAAACTCTGCGCTATTTTTATGCAAAATAGTCCTTGTCAGCTAATAGCCTGATATTTTGCCATCATGCTCCCTTCTCCTCTCAAGATCATAATTACTACAAGAGTAGGGCAGTAAGCTGATGGTTCATGAAATTTCTTTTTTCTCAGGTGAGCATAATGCCTGAAGCAAAATAGATCAGTAAGTATGGAAAAAATGTTTACTGGATGAATATGTTAAAGCTATTTGCTTTATATCAGCTTCTAATCGTCATTTAAAATGACTGATATCATGTCATACATATATATGAAATGTGTATGTTTCCTTAGTTTGATTTTAAGATTGAAAAAAATCCTCAAGTGTACAGGTCACTCTTTTGGTATGTCCTCCTTTTCTTTCATCAATACTAAAGCAATATCATCTGTACATGGAATTTTATTTCAAAGCATTACCTGAAATGGCATAACAGTAAATGCTTAAAATCACTGATTATTGTCAGGAGGAGGATGGATGTGTAGCCAGGAAGATGTCTGTATCAGGACTAATTTTGAATGAGCCCTCATTATTCTTTTTTGTTCATGCATGTTAATGTATGTTGATTAACAGTATAAAAAATCTTCTGGAGTTTTCTTGGAATACTGGACTTATTTATCTGGATTTTGAAAGTATGTTCTCCTATTGCCAAACCTATAGTTTTTTGTATAAATAATAACATTTATTCCAGAAAAAAAGGCTGAGAGATAATCAAGAGCTAGTGAATTCCCTAAAATCACTGAATGACTTCTAGCGAGAATTCTATCTCAACTAGCACTCCCATAGGTAAGTAAAAGAGTAAACAGAGATTTATCTAAGGGATATCCTAATAATTTCCAGGTTCATCCTTAATAAAATCAGTGGATGAGTTGAGTCAGGGTCCCATCTTATGGAATAGCTTCTGAAATTCTACTCCACAAATGGTTAATGAAGATAATCTAAAAAGTATTTCAAATATGGAATTGCTGGTAATGCCAATGCTGTCAAATATCACTAATCACTTAACTTGTATCTTAAAGCAAATGAGAACTGAATATCGAATCATATTTCCTTATGTGATCCAGTGTCAGTCCCTGGAATACGGTGTTCAATGTATGAGAGAATAAACTTCTAAGAATATGGGTATTTTAAAAGGATTAAAAGGTTTTACTCTCTTCTTTCTGGAAAGAATTATCTCCTTACTAACATTTATAAACTACTTTCGAAGTTCATATGATATAAGATAAAGCTAACTTATTAAGATACTTCCTAGGAAGACATGTGCCCTGGCTATTTCTAATTGGAAATATAGACTTTGTTGTATGGGTTAGATAATTAGCTATTCATTTTCAAGAATGGATTGTTTCTAAGTTTTTGTTCTTTTTTTTTTTAAGATTGTATTTATTTATTTGTAAAAGATATAGTGGGAGGGAGAGAGAGAGGAGAGAGAGGAGGATCAGAGGGAGAAGCAGTCTCTGGTCAGCGGGACTCCTTCCTAGGACTCTGAGATTATGATTTGAGTGGAAGGCAGAGGCTTAACTGACTGAGACACCCAGGAGCCCCTAAGTTTTGTATAGATTCAGAAAGTCCAAAAGATAAGATGACTAAACCTCAGGATCATGAAATTGAACCACAGTCCTTTATACTTAAAATGAGAGTGTAGGACATCATGATCCCTAAGGATCCTTGAGAGTTTTCTAAACAGGAGGATTGTCTAGTTAGAAAAGATAGGCTTTGTGGTCAGGCAACCCTAGAGCTACCATCTGCTGGCTGTGATCCTAAAAAGTTTTTCAGTCTCTGTGAGTCCCACTTTGTAGACCTGCAAACTGAGAACAAGATGCCTATATCAGAATTACAGCACAATTTCATTCATGGTTAGTGAACCTAAAGTACACAGGACTGCACCTGGCATGGTGAAGATGCTCCTTCACAAGTATGCTTCCACCATGGTCAGCAATTATGTGTGTAACTTTAGGAAAGCCACTTAAACCAAAATTGCTACCATCAGTCAAACCTGGATTCCGAGGTCTAATAGGAATGACAGTTGTGAGTCTCTCACATCTACAAAGAATCCTTGGGTAAGAATATCAACCATTTTCAGGCTGACCTATTCTCATGGGGAAAATATCCCATGGTTATTATTATTTTCAGGTGATTTACTGTTTAAAAATAGATTGCCTCAGGGTGGTGGGAGAAGTGCTAAAAGGATGCATTTTCACAAAATTTGAAAAACAGTTTCATGGCTCTACACACACCCCCTAAAGCAGTTGCTAAAAATGGTGCTTGGTGTTGTACCCCTTGGCTCAGAGCCTCTCATTTGCTATGGGCATAATGAAAATAATACAGGAAATACTTTATTCGAGAGAAGTTAATTTATCCTTTCTTCAGGCAGCCTCATCTGTGCCAGATCTAAACCACTCTTAAAGTCTACATATGATGCTGTACTGGTTGTGTCTTAAGTGAAAAGGAATATATTCCTTTGTTCCTGGGCTCTAAGATGCAAATGTATGAAGTTGAGTCAACAGTACAACTTTAGTCCAAGCATGCCATCCCACTACTCAAAACCACCCAACAGCCTCCCAACCACGCAAATCCTCACTCTAGTTGATATAACCCAGCACAACTGGCCCTCTTTTCCCTGGGACCTCACCTACTTCCATTCTCTCCAATCACCAGCTCCAACCACATCAGCCTTCCCAGATTTTCCTGCCTCAGGGCCTTGACACTCACTCCATCTCTGCTCAGAAGGCTCTTTGCCCAGATACTTACCTATCTTCCTTCTTTCTCTTCACACTTCCTTAAGGCTTTTACTGATATTGTCATCCTCTCACTGTGGAATTCTCTGGCTACCCTGTTATTGCAACCCTATCATTTATGTATTTCTCCTTAGTAACTCTTACTAAGTAATGTTCTATACACTGTATTTATTTATCTTGCTAATTGCTTTCTCCACTACCTTATGGGTTATAACTATAAGGTAGTTATAATAGTTATAATGGGTTATAATGAGTTATGAGTTATAATAAGAGAGCAGTTTTTTTCCCCTTTATTCACTACTTATAAAGTATTTAAAATAGGGCCTGGCCCAGGTTCCCAATACATTCTTATCGAATGAATGAATAAATGAATGTTGGTAGCCTCACTAAGGAGAGATAATTCATCAGGACAAACCATCAGAGATCTTATGGCATAAACTCTCAAAGGAAAAAACTAAGTCTTGCTAATTGTCTGCCTCCTCAGAGCTTTGCGAAGCTCTGGCATACAGTGGGAATAAAATAAGTATTTATTTATGAATTAATTAAGTTATTAATTAAGGATGTAAGGCTAATTATCATCACAGAGTATTCTGAAATAAAACATCATGCTATGAGTAACTGGTTCCATATCATAATTTGGCTATCAATTTTGTTTTAGAAACTGAAGTAGGTTCCTAATATTTTTGAGACTCAAAGTTCATATTTTGGGGAACAATATCATTTTTTAGTGGAAGTATTTAAGAATTAGAATAGCTAGACTCTATACAATGCCTTACAGATAGTTATAAACACTAAATATTATTTTTCTTTTAAAAAAATCACTGTAGCTCAAAGGTGATGAACAATGGTTCATGATTTTAAGAGGCAGTGGAAGCTGTCATGCTCCTATAAACCTGATCTCAAAGTCCAAGGATGTCACTTCCACTATGTTCTATTGGTCAATGCCAATCACAAGATAAAGCCATTTTCAAAGTATTTTTAAACGGAGGGAAATGAGTCCTTCAGCTGAGATTAGAAAGCTGATAAAACATCTCTCCAACTTCTATGATAAGAAAAAAGGACAAACTACATACTAATGACATTTTGTGAGCCCTTCTAAGAATTAAGGTCACTGGACAAAAACTATTTAAAATCTAGAGAGAGAGGCACGTGCAGGGTGAAATAAAATTTGGGCATTTGTTTACCTTGGACAGACCCCACCAAACACCATATAAGCTGGTCTGAATATTCAGCTAGCAATGAATTGCTAAAGACCAAGTAAGAACTTGAAGGAGAAAATGAAGCCCCTGAAGGCTATAGACATGTGGCAGAGGTTGGGGTGGGTGGGTGTTTCATCCTCTTGCATCTTTTCCCTCCAAGAGCTCTTTCAGGTACTGACAGGGAAGACCAAAGATAATCCTCA
>NW_019154290.1:0-3985 GCF_002288905.1 Enhydra lutris kenyoni
GGACTCTGGGGATGGAAGAATGAAACCACAAGCTAGGGTTAGGGTTAGGGCCTAGGGCATGGCAGCCCCGATCTCTAGCGCCTGAGACTAGATCACTGGCCTCAGAAATAAGGGCTAGTGTCTGATGTCCGCTCAGGCTGGAGTTTCCGTCCATGAAGGCCGCCTAATGGAGTGTTGGTCTCATGAGGCCATAGAGGTTTTCCCAATCTGGGGGTTGGGCACGGCTCCAAACAACAAGATTCTCTTCTTCGGGACAGTGGGAGTACTGATTGATGGCTCAGTGGTCCCCCATATGGACCTATTTGAGAGGAGGCTCTATGTATGGATGCTTGAACAGTGCAATTTTGGTACTCATTGGAGCCAAGGGACATTGCAGATTCTGCCTCCTGGCTCTGGAGCAAGCTATGCAGGGGACTGAGTTGAAAAGGAGTCTTATGCTGAGGGTCACATGAGGGTTCATGTCCAGAACGACCTTCAAATGTAGTGGTGGCCTCAGGGGCCATGCAGGATTCTTCTACCCTGAGAGTTTGACAGCTCAAAATAGCAAGGTTTCCTTCTGGGGACAGGAATTTTTTTTCTGTGGCTCAGGTATCCCCCAATGTTGGTATTCGAGACCAGGCCTCAGTGAACAGATGCCCTACAACCTAAGCTAGGGTACAGATTAGATCCTAGTGGCATGTCAGATTCAATCTTCTTTCTCTGGGGCCATCGACCTGGGTGTCTGATGGGAGGTGTCACACCACGCATTTTTTCCCAGGCGACCTATGAAATTGGGATACTCTGAGGGGCCTTGCAGGTTTGTCCTAATCTTGAGGTTTCCTGAAGCTCTAAGGGTTACAGCTGCGTTCTGGATGGCAGGCACATTTCTGTGGTTTGTCTATGGAATAGCCAGGTTGGAGGATTTGTGGGGCAGGACTCTGGAGACAGAAGTCTGAAAACACCAACTGGGGTTAGTATTAGAACCGAGGAAATGGAAGGCCCCATCTGCAGACCCAGAGGGTTCTGAAATTAGGGTGAGGTTTAGGCGGTAGCTGAGGGCTTTGTCACTGGATTTTTTGTCTAGGGTGGCCATAGAATGTAGGGGTGGCCTCATGGGGCCTTGGAAGATTCTCCCTCTCTGGGGATTATGCCCAGCTCCCAATAGTTTGGTATCATTCTTGTGGAAGGGAGGAGTCCTGTTTTCTCATTCAGGTTTCCCCCAAAAACAGGGTTCCAGAGCAGGGCTCTGGGTACAGGTGCCTGCATAACCCACCTTGGGTTAGGATTAGGATGTTGGGGCATGGCAAGCACAATATGTGGGCTCTTGGTCCTGCTACTGTAGGGCCTCATTTAAAAATGATGCTCAGGATGGTGGTTACAATGCATGTTTCTGCCCAAGGCAGCCCTCAAGAGTGGGCGTGGCCTCATGGAACATGAAGGATTCTCCTACCCTGAGGGTTTGACACCCATCCCAACAGTAAGATTTCTTGCTGGGGGAAGGAGGAGTTCTGTTTTTGTATCCGGTTCCCCCCTATGCTGGGATTTGAGATAAGGTCTGGGGACAGATGCCTGAAAACCAGGTTGGGTAGATATGACGGCCTAGGGCTTTGTCAGGTCCAAATTGCTGGATATGCAGGTAGCTGTCTGGGTGGCTGATGGGGGGTCTGGTGTCTGGCTGTATCAGACAGAGCATTAGTGCATAGGGCGGCCTATGAAATTGGGCTGCCATCGAGGGCCGAGAAAGTTGATCCCCTTTTCGAATTTTTGGGCAGTCCCATAGGGCCATTTTTTCCTTCTGGTGGGGAGGCAGAGTGCTGCGTTGTGTCTCCTGAATTCCCAGTCTGGAGGGTTTGTGGGTCAGGAGTGTGAGGATGGAAGTCTGATAAGCTAGGGTTAGGTTTAGGGTAGATGGCATGGCAGGCCCAATCTGTAGGGACTGAGGGGAGTTCCCCAACATCTGAATAATGGCAACAGTCAGATGTTCCATCAGGCTAGTTTGTGTCCATGATGGCTGCCTAATGGAGTGGTGGCCTCATGAGGCAATGGAGGTTTTCCCACTCTGGGGATTGTGAGCTGCTCCAAAAAAGAAAGGTTTCCTACTACCAGACAGGGGGAGACCTGCTTGATGGTCCCAAATACATAAAGATTCGATAGCAGGGCTCTCAGAATGGATGCCTGGAAACCGTACCTCGCATTTCCATTGGCGCCTCAGAACAAGGCAAGTTCGATCTGCTGGCTCTGGGGAGATATACCCAAGGACCAAGGTTGAAATTGAGTCTCATGCTGATGGGTCACAATGCAGGTCTGTGTCCAGGTAGAGCTTGCACTGTGGTGGTGGCTCAGGGGCCATGCAGGATTCTTTTATACTGAGAGTTTTACAAAGCTTCAAATAGTAAGCTACCCTTTGGGGGTCAAGAGGTGTTCTGTTCTGTGCCTCAGGAACAGCCCCCCATATGTTGGTATTTGAGACCAGGTCTCTTGGGATAGATACCAGAAAACCTAAGCTAGGGCTCAGATTAGGGCCTAGGGACATGTCAGGTTCAATCTTATGTCTCTTGGGCCATCTACCTGAGTCTGACTGGATGCAAGCACTCAGGGTGTGTAAGACAGCTCATTTTTTTTTTTTCCTGAGCAGCCTACGAAATTGGGGAGGTTCGGGGTGCTTGCAGATTTCTTCTAATCTGGACGCTTTGGCAAGTGTAAAGGGAACAATTTCCTTCGAGAGGGAATAACAGTCCTGCAGTGTGGTTTCGGAGGCTCAAGATTGGAGGTTTGTCATGGAATGCTCTGGGACAGAAGTCTGAAAACACAAACTTGGGTTAGGTTTTGGGCCGAGGGTATGGTAGACTTGATTGGAAGACCCTGAGGGAAGCTCCTAGTGATCTGAAATTAGGGCGAGTGTGATGTGCTAACTCAGACTTTTGTCTCTGGATTTTGTTTCTAGGATGGCCACAGTATGTAGGGGTGACCTCATGGCACCATGGATGATTCTCCTTCTCTGGGGATTTTTCCTAGCTCCCAATTGTTTCGAGCCATTCTGAGGGAAGGGAGGAGTCCTGTTTTCTGTCTCAGGGGTCCCCAGTAGAGGGATTCCAGAGCAGGGCTCTAGGTACAGGTGCCTGGAAAACACACATTAGGTTAGGATTTGGGCCTAGGGGCATGGCAAGCCTGATATGCAGGTTCTTGGTCCAGAATCTAGAGGCCTTATTTGAAAACGGGGCTCCAGCTGAGGGTCGCAATGAGTGTTTGTGTCCAAGCTGGCTCTCCAGAGCGGCATGGCCTCATGGGCCATGCAGGTATCCCCTGCGCTTAGGGTTTTACAACCATCGCAACAGCAAGGTTCCCTGCCATGGGGAAGGAGGAGTTATGTCTTGTGCATCGGTTCCCCCATATGCAGGGATTTGAGGTAAGGTCTAGGGACATATGCCTGAAAACCCAGGTTGGGTAGAGATGACAGACGAGGGCCATGGCAGGTCCAATTTGCTGGATATGTGGCCAGCTGTCTGGGTGACTGACGGGAGGTCTGGCCTCAGGCTGTCTCATACTAAGCATTGGTGCACAATGCAGCCTATGAAATTGGTGTGTTGTTGAGGGCCATGAAGTTTGATCCTCATTTGCGGTTTTGGGGCAGCCCCAAAGGGCACTTTTTTCTTCTGGTGGGCATGCAGAGTGCTGAATTGTGGCTCCAGAAATGCCAACCTGGAGTGCTTGTGGACAGGAGTGTGACAACGGAAGTCTGAAAACACAAGCTCGGGTTAGGTTGTGGGCCTAGGGCACGGCAGGCCCAATCTGCAGAGGCTGAGTCAAGATCTACAGCATCTGAAGTAAGGGCGAGTGTTAGATGTTTGCTCAGGCTAGAGTTTGTGTCCATGATGACTGCCTAGTGGAGGAGTGGCCTCAGGAGGCCATGGAGGTTTTCAAACTCTGGGAGTTGTGTGCTGCTCCAAACAGCCAGGATTTCTTCTTCAGAACACGGGGACTTTGTTTGATGGCTCAAGGGTACACC
>NW_019154290.1:6985-21844 GCF_002288905.1 Enhydra lutris kenyoni
TGGTCTCCAATACCAGCATATGGGGGTTTCCTGAGGCACAAAACAGAGCACCTCTAGTCTCCACATGGGAAACTTGCTATTGGGAGCTATGTAAAACCCTCTGGGTAGGAGAATTCTGCAGGGAACCTGAGCCACCTCCACATTCCAGGGTCTCCATGGACACAAACCCACATTATGACCAAACGTCATGAGAGTCCATTTCAACTCAGCTCCCAGGGCAGCTATGCCCAGAGCGAGTGGATTGAACCTCCCTTGTCCTTAGGAGCCAATGGAAATGCGAGGTGGGGTTTACAGTCATACATACATACTTAGAGCTCTGCTCTCAAGTATTTCCGTATAGGGCATCCTTAAGCCATGCAACAGGACTCGCCTGTCTCTCTGAAGGAAAGATTGTGGTTTGGAGCAGCTCACATCCCCCAGAGTGGGAAAACCTCCATGGCCTCATGAGTCCCCCTCTTCATTAAGGTGCCATCTTGGACACAAACCCCAGCGTGAGACAAGGTCTGATCCTTCCCCTTACTTCAGAGGCTGGAGATCTCAATTCAGACTCTGCAGAGTGGGCCTGCCATCACCTTGACCTGAAACATAACCCTAGATATTGTTTTCAGACTTCTGTCCTCACACTCCTGGCCCACAAGCCGTCCAGACTGGGAATTCTGGAGCCACAACACAGCACTCTGCCTTTGCCCCAGAAAAAAAAACAAAAAAAAAAAAAAAAAAAAATTGACAAAGGGGCTGCCCAGAATCCCCAAATGAGGATCAACCTGCTTGGCCCTAGACCGCACCCCAATTTCCTAGGCTGCCCTGTGCACTATGCTCAGCCTGACACAGCCTGAGCCTAGAACTCCCATCAGACACCCAGAGAGCTGGCCGCATATGCAGCATGTCGAACCCACCATGGCCCTCAGCCGTCATCTCTTCCCAACCTGGGGTTTCAGGCATCTGTCCCTACATCTTCTCTCAAATGCATGCATATGGGGGAACCTGATTCACAAACAGAACTCCTCCTTCTCCATGGCAAGAAAGCTTGCTGTTGGGATGGATGTCAAAGTGAAACCCTCAGATGTGGAGAAACCTGCATGGCCTATGAGGCCATACCCATGTTTGAGGGCCACCTTGAGCTCAAACACTCATTGTGACCCTGAGGCCTCTGGGTAGCTGGACTAAGAGCACACATACAGGGCTTGCCATGCCCCTAGGCCCCAATCCTAAACAAAGGTGTGGTTTTCTAGTTGCCCGTACCTGGGGCTCTGCCCTGGAATCCCTCTTTTGGAGGGACTGCTGAGACAGAAAACGGAACTCCTGCCTTCCCACACAATGACCCCAAAAGATTGGAAGGCGGGCCAATTCCCCAGAGAGGGAGAATGGTCCATGTCCCATGAGGTCATCTCTACATTCCTTGGCGATCCTTGACACAAAATACAGAAAAAAAAAAAAAAATCCTGAGCGACCACCACACACTGGCCCTTCTTTCATATCTAGAGGAGCTCTCCTCAGTCTGTAATTTGGGCCTGCCATAACCATGGTCCGAATCCTAAACCGAGTTTATGTTTTCAGATTTCTCTCCCCAAAGCCCTGACCCCACACTCCCCAGGCTGGGGCCTCTGGAACCACACAGAAGGACTGTTCCTGCCATCTAGAAGGAAACTGTGCCCATTCCATTGGCCACAACACTACAGTTTAGGAGAAACCTGCAATGGCCCAGAGCCCATCCCAACTGAGTAGTCCACCCTGGACTAAAAGGCATTTCTGACACAACCTTAGCAACTACCTCCACTCAGACATGCAGACAGATGTCCCCAGAGGCAGTAGATTGAACCAGACTTGCCCCTAGGCCCTAATGTGTACCCTAGCTTGGGTTTGCAGACATCTCTCCCTAGAGGCCTGGTTTTGAATACCAGCATATGGGGTTTTCCCGAGGCACAAAACAGAACACCTCTTGTCTCCGCATGGGAACCTGCCTAAAGGGAGCTGTATAAAACCCTCCCAGTAGAAGAATCCTGCAAGGCCCCTGAGCCACCGCCATATTCCAGGGTCTCATTGGACACAAATCCACATTATGACCCATCAGCATAAGAGTCCATTTTAACTCAACCCCCTGGGCAGCTCGTCCCAGAGCCAGCAGATCAAAACTGGATTGTCCCTAGCAGCCAATTGGAATGTGACATGGGTTTTAAGGCATCTGTCCCTCCTTAGAACCGTGCTCTCGAATCTTTCCATAAGGGGCAGCCTTGAGCTATCCAACAGGGCTCGCCTATCCTGCAGTAGGAAACCTTGCTCCTTGGAGTAGCTCACAACCCCCAGAGTGGGAAAACCTCCATGGCCTCATGAGGCCACCCTTCCAATCAGGAGCCATCATGGTAAAAAAAACTCCAGACTGAGCCAACGTCTGATACTCCCCCTTACTTCAGATGCTGGAGATCTTGATTCAGCCTCTGCAGAATGGGCCTGCCATGCCCTCTCCCAAAAAACCTAACCCTAGCTTGTGTTGGCAATCTTCTGTCCTCCCACTCCTGGCCCAGAAGCCCTTCACATGGGGAATTCTGGAGCCACAATGCAGCAGCATGCCTGCGCACCAGAAGAAAAAAGTGCCTTGTGGGGCTGCCCAGAAACCCCAAAAGAGGATCCACCTGCACAGCCCTCGACCACACCCCAATATCCTAGGCCTCCCTGTGCACTAATGCTCTGTCTGACACAGCTTGAGCCCAGACCTCCCATCTGACACCCAGACAGCTGGCCGCATATGCAGCAGATAGGACCTGCCATGACCATCTGCCATCATCTCTTCCCAACCTGGGTTTTCAGTCATCTGTCCCTAGATCTTCTCTCAAATCCCAGCATATGGGGGGACCGGGTGCACAAAAACGTACTGCACCTTCCCCATGGCAAGAAACCTTTCTGTTGGGATTGGGAACAAAGTCAAACTCCCAGAGTTGGAGAAACCTGTATGGCCCATGAGGCCAAGCCCATGTTTGAGGGCTGCTTGGGCACAAACACGCATTTTGATCCTCAGCCTCATCCACATTTTCAAATGAGACCTCTCAGTAGCTGGACCAAAAGCCCGCATATCGGGCTTGCCATGCCCCTAGGCCCCAATCCTAACCAAAGGTGGGTTTTCCGTTTGCCCGTACCTGGGGCACTGCTTTGGAATCCCTCTTTTGGAGGGAGCACTGAGACAGAAAAAAGACTCCTGCCTTCCCACAGAATGAACACAAACGATTGGGAACTGGGCCAAATCCCCAGAGAGGGAGAATCGTTTATGGCCCATGAGACCACCTCTACATTCTCGGCCATCCTTGACACAAAATCCAGAGACTAAAGTCTCAGCTACCGCCTCAAACTCAAACTTCTTTCATATCCTGAGGAGCTGGCCTCACAGTCTGTAGATCGGGCCTGCCATACCCTCGGCACGAAACCTAACCCAAGTTTGTGTTTTCAGATTTCTTTCCCCACAGCCCTGACCCACACATACTCCAGGCTGGGATCTCTGGAGCCACAACATAAGACTCTGCCTGCCTCTCTTGAAAGAAACTGTGCCAGTCCATTGGCCACAAACCTACAGATTAGGAAAATCCTACAATGTACTTGAGCCCATCCAAATTACATAGTTCACCCTGGACATAAAGGCATTTCTGACGCAAACTGAGCAACTACCTCCACTCAGACACACAGACAGATTCCCCCACAAACAGAAGATTGAACCAGACATGCACCTAGGACCTAATCTGAACCCAGCTTAGGTTTCCATGCATCTCACCGCCGAGGTCTGGTTTCGTATACCAGCATATGGGGGTTTCTGGAGGCACAAAACAGAACACCTGTTGTCTCCACATGGGAAACTTGCTATGGGGAGCTGTGTAAAACCCTCCTGGTAAGAGAATCCCGCAGGGCCCTGAGCCACCGCCACTTTCCAGGGTCTCCATGGACACAAACCCACATTATGACCCATCCTCATGAGAGTCCATTTCAACTCAGTCCCCTGGGTAACTCGCCCCAGAGCCAGCAGATCGAAACTGCCTTGTCCCTAGGAGCCAATGGGAATGTGATGTGGGCTTTTCAGGCATCTGTCCTTAGAACCATGCTCTCGAATCTTTCCGTAATGGGCAGCCTTGAGCGATCCAACAGGGCTCGCCTATCCTGCAGAAGGAAACTTTGCTGTTTGGAGCCGCTCACAACCCCTAGAGAGGGAAAACCTCCATGGCTTCATGAGGACACCCTTCTATTCAGGAGCCATCATGGTCGAAAATTCCAGACTGAGCCAACGTCTGATACTCGCCCTTACTTCAGATGCTGTAGATCTCGATTCAGCCTCTGCAGAGTGGGTCTGCCATGCCCTACACCAGAAACCTAACCATAGCTTGTGTTGTCAGACTTCCGTCCTCACACTCCTGGCCCACAAGCCCTCCAGATTGGGAATTCTGGGGCAACAACACAGCTGCCTACCTGTGCACCAGAAGAAAAAAAAATGCCCTAATGGGATGCCCAGAAACCCTAAATGAGGATCCACCTGCATGGCCCTCAAATGCAGCTCAATTTCCTAGGCCTCCCTGTGCACTAATACTCTGTTTCACACAGCCTGAGCCCAGACCTCCTGTCAGACACCCAGATAGCTGGACGCATAAGCAACAGATCGGATCTGCCATGGCCCTCTGCTGTCATCTCTTCAAAACCTGGGTTCTCAGGCATTGTTCCCTAGACCTGCTCTCAAATCCCTGCATATGGGGGAACCTGATGCAGAAACAGGACTCCACCTTCCCCGAGTATCAGACGCTGGCTCCAGCTGGAGATTGCGACCATGATGACTCCTGAATGGAAGGATGGCCTCATGAGGCCATGGAGGTTTTCCCACTCTGGGGGTTGTGAGCTACTCCAAGCAGCAAGGTTTACTTGTGCAGGACAGTCGAGTCCTGTTGGATGGCTCAATGCTGCCCCATATGGAAAGATTCAAGTGCTCGGCTCTAAGGAATGATGCCTGGAAACCCCAACTCACATTCCCACTGGCTCCTAGGGACAAGACAGGTTCGATCTGCTGGATCTGGGGCGAGCTACCCAGGGGGCAGAGTGGAAATGGACTCTCCTGAGGATGGGTCATAGTGTGGGTTTTTGTCCATGGAGACCCTAGAATGTAGGGGTGGCTCAGGGGCCCTGCAGGATTCTCCTACCTGGAGTGTTATACACAGCTCCACATATCAAGTTTCCCATGTGGAGACAAGAGGTGTTCTGTTTTATGCCTCAGGAAACCCCCATATGTTGGTATTCGAAACCAGACCTCTGGGACGAGATGCATGCAAACCTAAGCTAGGATTCCAATGAGGACCTAGGGGCTTGTCTGGCTCAATCTTCTGTCTCTGTATCTTCATGGAGGTAGTTGCTCAGGTTGTGTCAGAAATGCCTTTTTGTCCAGGGTGGACTATGCAATTGGGATGGGCTCTGGGGCCTTGTAGGTTTCTCCTAATCAGTAGGGTTGTGGCCAATGGAATGGGCACAGTTTCCATCGAGAGGGCAGGCACAGTTCTGAGGTGTGTCTCCAGAGGCCCCAGCCTGGAGTGTGTGTGGGCCAGGGCTGTGGGGACAGACATCTGAAAACACAAACTCAGGTTAAGGTTTGGGTAAAGGATATGGCAGGCCCGATCTACAGACCGTTAGGGGAACTCCTTGGGATATGAAAGAAGTTTGAGTGTGAGGCGGTAGCTCAGGCATTTGTCTCTGGATTTTGTGTTAAGGGTGGCTGAGGTATATAGAGGTGGCCTCATTATCCATGGACAATTCTCCCTCTCTGGGGATTTGGCCCAGCTCCCAGTCGTTTGGGGTCATTGTGTGGGAAGGCAGGAGTCCTGTTCTCTGTCTCAGAGATCCCTCCAAGAGAGGGATTCCAGAGCAGAGCCCCAGGTACGGGTGACCAGAAAACCCCAAATTTGATTAGGTTTGGGGCTAGGGGCATGGCAAGCCCAATATGCAGTCTCTTGGTCCAGCTACCCAGAGGCCTCACTTGAAAATGGGGCTCAGGCTGAGGGTCTCAATTCATGTTTGTGCCCAAGGCAGCCCTAAAGCATGGGCTTGGCCCCATGGGCCATGCAGGTTTCTCCACCTCTGAGGGTTTCACTTTGACCCCCATTCCAAAAGCAAGGTTTCTTTTCCTCTTCAGAGTGGGCCTGCCATGCCTTCGGTCCAAAACCTTAAACTAGTTTGTGTTTTCAGACTTTTGTCCTCTCACTCGTGACCCACAAACCCTTTCAGATTGGGAATTCTGGAGACACTATGCAGCACTCTGCCTATGCACCAGAAGAATAAAGTGCTCTATGGGACTGCCCAGAAACCCCACATGAGGATAAATCTGCACGGTCCTCGACCACACCCTAATTTACTTGGCGACCCTGTGCACTAATGCTCTGGCTGACATACCCTGAGCCCAGACCTCCCGTCAGACACTCAGGCAGCTGGCCTCATATCCAGCAGATTGGTCCCTTCCCAGCCCTTGGCCGTCATATCTTCCCAACCTGGGTTTTCAGGCATCTGTCCCTAGACCTTATCTCAAATCCCTGCACATGGGGAAACCTGATGCACAAAACAGAACTCTTCCTCCCCCATGCAAGAACCCTTGCTTTTGGAATTGGGGTCAAAATCAACCCCTTAGAGTAGGAGAAAAGGCCACGCCCATGCTTGAGGGCCGCTTTGGGCACAAACACTCATTGTGACCTTCAGCAGGAGCCCTGTTTTCAAATGAGACCTCTCGGTAGTGGACCAAGGTCACACATATCAGGCTTGCCATGCCACTAGGCCCCAATACTAACCAAAGCTGGGGTTTATGGTCGCCCGTACCTGGGGCTTTGCTTTGGAATCCCACTTTTGGAGGGATCCCTGAGACAGAAAACAGGACTCCTCTCTTCTCACAGAATGTCCCCAAACTAATGAGAGCCCAGCCAAATCCCCAGATAGAGTGAATCGTCCATGGCCACCCTTGACACAAAATCCAGAGACAAAAGCCTGGGCTACCACCTCACACTAGCCCTTATGTCATATCCTGAGGAGCTCCCCTCATTGTCTGTAGAAGAGGCTTGCCATACCCTCTGCCCAAAACCTACCACAAGTTTCTGTTTTCAGAATTCTGCCCCCAGAGCCCTGGCCTACACACTCTCCTGAAAGGCCTCTGGAGCCACACTACAGGACTTTGCCTGCCCTCTAGAAGGAAATTGTGTCCCTTACATTGGCCCCAATCATACAGATTAGGATAAACCTACAAGGTCCTGAGGACATCCCAATTATGTAGTGTGCCCTGGACCAAAAGGCACTTTCTGACACAATCTGAGCAACCACCTCCACTCAGACACGCAGACAGATGTCCCCAGAGACAGAAGATTGAAACATGCAGGCCGCTAGGCCCTAAGCTGAACCCTAGCTTTGGTTTCAAGGTGTCTCTTGTTGGAGGCCTGGTTTCGAATACCAGCATATGGTGGTTTCCTGAGACACAAAACACAAAATCTCTCATCACCAGATGGGAACCTTACTATGTGGAGCTGTGTCAAACCCTCCGGGTAGGAGAATCCTGCTGGGCCCATGAGCCCCTGCCACATTACAAGGTCTCCATGGACACAAACCCACATTATGGCTCATCAGCATGAGAGCCCATTTCAACTCAGCCGCCTGGGGAGCTCGCAGCAGAGCCAGCAGATTGAATATGTCTTGTGCCTAGGAGCTAATGGGAATTCGAGGTGGGTTTCCTAGGCATCCATCCTTAGAACCTTGCTCTCGAATCTTTCATATTGGGCAGCCTTGAGCCATCCAACAGGACTCGCCTGTACCGCAGAAGGAAACCTTGCAGTTTGGAGCAGCTCACAACCCGAAGAGTGGGAAACCTCCATGGCCTTATTAGGCCACCCCTTCACTCAGGGCCCATCATAGTCAAAAACTCCAGCCTGAGGCAATGTATGACACTCTGTCGCCAGAGATGGAAAACTGAACCAGACTTGCCCCTAAGCACTAATCTGAACCCTAGCTTTGGTTTCCAGGTATCATTCCGCAGGGGCCTGTTTTTGAATACAAGCAGAGGGGGTTACCTGAGGCACAAAACAGAACACCGCTCATCTCCACAAGGGAAGTTTGCTTTTTGGAGCCATGTAAAACACTCTGGGTAGGAGAATCCTGCAGGGTCCTTGAGCCACGGCCACATTCTAAGGTATCCCTGGACACAAACCAGCATTGTGACCAGTCAGCATGAGACTCCCTGTAAAATCAGCCCCCTTGGCCCTTCGCCCCAGAGCCAGGAGATCGAAACTGTCATGTTCCTCAGCTGCAATGGCAACACGAGGTGGGCTTTCCAGGCATCCATGCAGAGAGCTCTGCTATCCAATCTTTCCATATGGGAGACCCTGGAGCCATCTCACCAGAATTCCCCTGTAGAAGTACACCCTGCTGTTTAGAGCAGCTCACAAGCTCCAGCATGGGAAAACCTCCATGGCCTCATGAGGCCACCCTTCCATTCATTGGTCATCATGGTCACGAACACCAGTGTAAGTGGATATCTGACACTCGCCCTTACTCAGGGATTGGAGATCTCGAATCAGCCACTGCACAGTGGAACAGCCACAATCTCAGCACTGAATTTAACTGCAGCTTGTGTTTTCAGACTTCTGTCCTCACACTCTGGGCCCCTCAAGCCCTGCAGATTGGGAATTCTGGAGACACAACACAGCCTTCTGCCGGCCCACCAGAAAGAAGAAGTGCCCTACGGGTCTGCCCAGAAACCCCAGATGATGATCAACCTGCACAGCAGTCGACGATGATGTTCTAGGCCACACTGTGCACTAATGCTCTCTTGGACACAGCCTGAGCCCCGACCTCCTCTCAGCCACCCAGATAGTGGGCACCATATCCTGCAGGGGGGACCTGCTGTGGCCTGAGGCCATCATCTCTAACCAACCTGGGTATTCAGGCATCTGTCCCCAGACCTTAGCTCAAATTCCTGCCTATGGGGGAACCTAAAGCACAAAAGAGTACACCTCCTTTCCCATGGTAGGAAACCTGGCTGTTGGGATCTGTGTCCAACCCTCAGAGTGTGAGCCAGCCTCGTGGCCCATGAGACCACGCCCACTCAGGAGGGCCGCCCTGGGCACAAACAGGCAATGTGACCCTCATCCTGAACCCACATTCAAACAAGCCCCCTCGGTAGGGAGCTGGACCAGGAACTCAGAGCAGGTCCGTCATGCCCCTAGGCCCAATTCCTAATCCTCGGTGGGTTTCTCAAGGTACCCGGACCCATAATACGTCTCTGGAATCCCTGTTTTTGTGGGACCCATGAGATGGAAAACAGTACTCTTCCCATCCCCCAGAAAGACACCAAACTCTTGGGAACCAGGCAGAATCCCCAGAGACGAAGAATCTCCCATGGCCTCATTAGGCCACCCCTCCATTCGTTGGCCATCATGGACACAAACTCCAGCATGAGGGAATGTCTGACTCGCCCTTACTCCGGTGCTGGCGATCTCGAATCAGCCTCTGCACCTTGGAAGTGCCATGCACTTGGCACTGAACTTAACCATAGCTTGTGTTTGCAAACTTCCATCCTCAAACTCCTGGCCCACAACCCTTCCAGACTGGGGATGCTGGAGCCACAACACAGCATTCTGCATGCTCACCAGTTAGGAGAAGTGCCATGTAGGTCTGCCCAGAAACTGCACATGAGAATCAACATGTACAGCCCTCAAGGGCACTCCAATATCATAGGCTGCCCTGTGCACTAATGCTCTGTCTGACAAAGCCTGACACTCAACCTCCTCTCAGCCACCCAGATAGTGGGCCCCATATCCAGCAGGTGGGTCCTGCCATGGCCTGAGGCTGTCATTTCTACCCAATCGGCTATTCAGTCATTTGTCCCCAGATCTTAGCTCAAATCCCTGCCTATGGGGGGAACCTGGAGCACAAAAGAGTACTGCTCTTTCCCCAAGGCAGGAAACCTTTCTGTTGGGATGGGTGTCCAACCCTCAGTTGGGGAGCTAGCTGCATGGACAATGAGACCATCCACACCCATGAGGGCTGCCCTGGGCAGAAACACGCATTGTGACCCTCAGTCTGAGTCCATTTTCAAACAAGCCCCCTGAGTAACTGGACCAGGATCCCAAATACCGGTGCTGTCATGCCCCTAGTCTCAAACCTAGTCCTTCGAGCATTTTTCAGGTACCCGGACCCAGAGCCCATCTCTTTAATCCCTGTTTTGAGGGGACCCCAGAGACGAAAAACAGCACTCTTCTCTTTCCTAAGAAGACACCACACTATTGGGATCCAGGCAGAATGTCCAGAGAGAAGAATCTCTCATGGCCTCATGAAGCCACCCCTCCATTCTGCTGCCATCCTATACACACAATCCAGACATAAAAGCCTGAGCTACTGCCTCCCAGTCGCCCTAATTTCAGAACCCAAGGAACTGCCCTCAGGGTCTGTAGATTGGGCCTGCGATCACCTCACCCTAAACCTAACCCAAGTTTGTGTTTGCAGAATTTTGTCCCCAAAGCCCTGGCCTACATGCCCTCTAGGATGGAGTCTTTGGGCCACACCACAGGACTATGCCTGCCCTCCCAAAAGAAACTTTGCCTGTCACAGTTGCCCAAACCCTCCAGATTCAGAGAAACCTTTAAGGACCCTGAACCCAACCCAATTTAGTAGGGCACTATGTATCCAAATGCGCAGTCTGACACAGCAAGACTACCTACCTCCAGGCAGACTCTCAGGTCAATGGCCCTGTGTCAGATGATTAATCTGACCTGCCCCTAGGACCTCATTGGAATCCTAGCTTAGGTTTTCAGTCATCTGTCCCCAGAGTACACAAAATCCAGCGTAAGTGAACGTCTGACCCTCACCCTTACTCAGGTGCTGGAGATCTCAAATCAGCCGCTGCACATTGGAATTGTCATGCCCTCAGCCCTAAACCTAACCCTAGCTTGTGTTTTCATACTTCCGTCCTCACACTCCTGGCCCATAAGCCCTCCAGATGGGGAATTCTGGAGCCATTAGGCAGCATTCTGCCTGCCCACCAGAGAGAAGAAATGCCCTATGTGTCTGCCCAGAAACCCCACACGAGGATTAAACTGCATGGCTTGCGAAGGCCCCCCAATATCATAGGCTGCCCTGTGGACAATTACTGTGTCTGACACAGCCTGAGCCCTGATCACCTGTCAGCCACCATGTAACTAGCCATCTACCCACCAGATTGCACCTGTCATTACCCGGCCATCATCTCTACCCAACCTGGGTTTCAAGGC
The DNA here is from genome assembly GCF_002288905.1 of Enhydra lutris kenyoni. Taxonomy (NCBI): domain Eukaryota; kingdom Metazoa; phylum Chordata; class Mammalia; order Carnivora; family Mustelidae; genus Enhydra; species Enhydra lutris. The sequence goes on from NW_019154290.1 coordinate 18,238, forward strand.
ATGTCCCCAGAAGACTGTTCTCAAATCCCTGCATTTGGGGGAACATGGTGTACAAAATGAAATCCTCCTGCCCCCAGCAGGAATCCTTGTTATTGGGATGTGTGTAAAACCCTCAGAGTAGGAGAAACCAGCATGGACCATGCGGCCACGCCCATTGTTGAAGGGCGCCCTGGGCACAAACCCGCACTGTGACCCTCAGACTGAGCCATGTATTCAAAGAAGTACCCTCAGTACCTTGACCTAGACCCAGCCTGTGAGGCCAGGCATGATCCAGGCCCAAATGCTAACCCAAGGGTGGGTTTCTAGGCACCCATCCACAGAACTCTGCTCTTGAATCCCTCCTTATGGGGAGCCCTGATTGATAAAACAGAATTCCTCTTTTCCCCAACAATGGCAACATGCAATTTGGAGTAGTGCTATTCCCCCAAAGAGGCACAATTTCCCATGGTCTATGAGGGCACCCCTACATTTCATGGCAATTCTAAAGCCACCATCTTAGTCTTGCCATTACCTTAGGCACCAATCGTATCGGAAGGTTGGGTTCCCAGACACCCATACAAGGAGCCCTGCTCTCGAATCCCTACTCATGGGGACCCCTGAATCATAAAACAGGATTCCTCCTTTCCCAAGCAATGACAACATGCAATTTGGAGCAGTGCAAAAACCCAAAGTGGGAGGATCTCCCTTTGCCCATGAGACAACCCCTAAATTCCGCGGCCATTCTAGATACAAACACCACAGGCAAAGGATGAGCACCTACCTCACACTTGCCCTCATTTCCGATCCGGAAGAGTTGTCCTCAGGATCTGCAAATCGGGCTTTCCTTACCCTTGGCCCTAATCCTAACCCCAGTTGGTGTTTTAAGACTTCTGTCTCCAGAGTCCTCCCCCACAAACCCTCCTAATTGGGTATTCCATAGCTACACCACAGGACTGTGCCTACCCTCCAGAAGAAAGCTGGGCCCTTTAGAGCTTCAAGAAACCTCATGAATAGGAGAAACCTGCAAGGCCCCTGAGGCCAACCCAAAGGTGTAGGATGCCCTGGACAATAATAGGCAGTCTGACACACCTTGCTCAACTACGTCCCATCTGAGACACACGTAGATGACCCCAGAGTGAGAAGATTGATCTGGACATGCCCCTCGGTGCTCAACTGTGCCCCAGTTTAGGTTTTCAGGCATGTGTCCCCCAAGGTCTGTATACGAATACCAAAATTTGGGGGATCCCAGAGCCACAGAACAAAACACCTCCTGTCTCCAGAAGGAAACCTTGCTATTTGGACATGCGCCAAAACCCTCAGGGTAGTAGAATCCTGCATGGGCAGTGAGGCCACTGCCACATTCAAAGGTCTCCCTGGACAAAAATCTGCATCATTACCCCCAGCAAGAGACTCCTCTTAGCCTCAGCCCCCTGGGTACCTCGCCCCAGACACAGCAGAGAGGACGTGCCTTGTCCCTCGGCTCCAATGTTTCAACTAGGTGGGGTTTTCAGGCATCCATATGTAGACTCTGTTCTCAAATCCTTCCATGCGGGGTTCCCTTGAGCCATCAAACAGCACTCCCCGTGTCCTGAATTAGAAAACCTTGCTGTTTGGAGCTGTCCCCAGCCCCCAGATTAGGAAAACCTCCATGACCTCATGAGGCCACCCCTACATCAGCCGGCCCTCATGGACACAATCTCCAGCCTGAGCGTATGTCTGACACTCGCCCTTCTTTCAGATGCCGGTGATCTCGCCTCAGTCTCTGCAGATTGGTCCTGCCATGCCCGAGGCCCTAACCCTAACCTGAGCGTGTATTTTCAGTCTTCCGTCCCCAGAGTCCTGGTGCACAAGCCCTCCACAGTGGGAATTCTGGAGCCCCAACACAGCATTCTGCCTGCCTTTCAGAAGGCAAAAGTGGCCTAGGGGGGTGCACAGAAACCCCAAATGAGGGTCAACCTACATGTCCCTGAAGGGCACCACCATTTCACAGGCCGCCGTGTGCACTAACATTCTGTCTGCCACATTCTGAGCCCCAACATTCCTGTCAGCCACCCAGGTAGCTGGCTGTCTATGCACCAGATTGGACCAGCCATGCCACTAGGCCATCATCTCTACCCAACCTGGGTTTCTAGGCATGTCGCCAGAGGCCTGGTCACAAATCCCTGCATATGGGGGAACATAGTTGACAAATGAAGTCCTCCTGCCACCAGCAGGAAAGCTTGCTAATGGGATGTGTGTACAACCCTATGAGTTGGTGAAACCTGCATGACCTATGAGGCCATGCCCACTCTGGAGGGCAGTCTTGGGCTCCAACATACATTGTGACCCTCAGTCTGAGCCCCGTTCTCAAAAGTGATCCCTCGGTGGCTGGACCTAGAGCCCTCATATGCAGCTGGACATGCCCCTAGTCTAAAATGCTAACCCAAGGTGGGGTTTTCCAGGGGACTGTACCCAGAGCCCTGCTCTGGGATCCCTGTTTTTGGGGGACCCCTGAGACAGAAAATAGGACTTCTACCTTCCCCCAGAACCAAACTATGACACCAAACTATTGGGGGCTGGGTGGAATCCCCAAGAGGGAGAAGCTTCTATGGCTCCAGGAGGCCACCCCTATATTCCGCGGCCATCCTAGATTCAAAATCCAGAGGCAAAAGGCTCGGCTACCACCTCACACTCGCCCTCGTTTCAGGTCCCGAGGAGCTCCCCTCAGGGTCTGCAGATGGGGCCTGCCCTACCGTCGGCCCTAAGCCTAACCCGAATTTGTGATTTCAGACTTCTGTGCCCAGAGCCCTGGCCCACAGAACCTTCAGGCCAGGCCTCCAGATCCATAATGCAGGACTGCTTGCCCGCCCAAAGGAAACAGTGTCCTTTACTGTTGCCAAAACCCTATAGATTAGAACCCTGCAAGGACCCTGAGGCCACCCCAGTTTCATAGGAAGCCCTGGACAACAATGCACAGTCTGACATACCCTGGGCATCAACCTCCAGTCAGACACCCCGGTATATGGCCCCACAGTCAGAAGGTTGACCTGGCATGCCCCTAAGCCATAATCGGAACCCTAGCTGAGGTTTTCAGTCATCTGTCCCGAGAGGCCCAGTCTCAGATACCAACAGATGGGGACTGCTGAGGCCCAGAACAGAACCTCCTGTTCCCAGAAGGGAACCTTGCTATTTGGACCTGTGTGAAACCCTCAGGGCAAGAGAATCCTGCATGGCCCCTGAGCCAACGCCACATTCCAAGGTCTCCGTGGACACAAACCTGCATTGTGACCCACAAGCATGAGACTCCATTTCAACATATTTCCCTGGCTAGCCTGCCCCAGAGCCACCAGATCGAACCTGCCTTTTTTGTAGGCGCCAGTGGGAATGCTAGGTGAGGGTTCCAGGCATCCATGTATAGAGCGAACTCTCAAGTATTTCCCTATGGGGGACAATTGGTCATCAAATAGGACACTGCCTGTCCAGCAGAAGAAAACCAGGTTGTTCAGAGTGACTCACAAGCCCCAGTGTGGGAAAACCACCATGGGCTCATGAGGCCACCCCTCCTTTAGGCGGCTATCATGGACATACACTCCAGCCTGAGTGAATATCTCACACTCGCCCTTACATCAGTTGCTGGAGATCTTGATTC